>NC_052359.1:3266962-3420301 GCF_009727055.1 Benincasa hispida | reverse complement strand
ACGATAGGTCTCCGACTTCTCCCACTTGCCCAGTCGTGTATGCGATCATTGTTTCCTCCGCTTTTCTGCCTCACACCAAGTCCAAATAGAGCCCAACCTCTAGATTCTCACACCAAGAATACCAAGGTCGCCTTGTTGGTGGTGTCAGACTCAACTCGACACCGTCGAGGTTTTTCGGAGGCCGCTCGTGGTGCTGTGGAGGCCATTCTCTGTTGCGGAGGAGATCATTGAGGAGGAGCGCAAAGTTTTCGTGATGTATTCGTGCGGTATTGCGGTCGTGTAGATCGAGTGTTTGTGGTTGTTGTTGTTCGATCAAAGTGCGCATCGAAGCGTGGAGACGCTTCTACCGTTGTTAGTACAGTTTTTCCTTCTATACATTTGATATTCATGCTGTAATTTCTCTGTACATTGTATAACTGCTTGTTTTGAAGTCGACTGTAAATGATTTTTTAATTCATGATTGTAATTTGGAATGGTCTTGCTTCCGCTGCTCACGGAAATCTCTTTTCTAATTTCCTTCACATACATGCTTAAGTTACATTAAGACAACCAGGGATATTAAGTTTATTTGTTTATGGTTAAATAAAAAACATCTAAATGTGTAAAGTCAAGTAGTGAAGTAAATATCATTTATATTATACATCACAAGTGTTCATACAAGTTGTTTACAAACTACAGGACACGAGACTTTAGGGCACAAACCCCAACACCAATTTCTTGAAATTTTGCACCAACATGTGTGTCGGGCATCCCTAGATTCTGAAGTAACATAAACTACCTTTACGTCCTCTCTATGACTCATATGGTGTTTTTGAAACTCTTTTTTAGGGAACCATGTTCAAAATATATACTACAGTCTGTACTACATACCCCCAAAAGGATTGAGGTAACTGAGCGCAACTTATCACCGAATGAACCATGTCCAACAAGGTTCGATTTCTCTTTTCTACAACACCAGTTTGTTGTGGTGTTCTAAGTGCTGTGAGTTGGGATCAAATTCCATGATCTACTAGATAGTTCTAGAATTGTAAATCCATATACTCACCACCTCAATCTGATCGAAGTGTTTTGATTCTTTTACCTAATAATTTTTCAACTTCTGTCTTAAATTCTTTAAACTTTTCATGAGTTTTAGACTTGTGACTCATTAGGTAAATATAGCCATACCTTGAATATTCATCAACAAAATTGATGAAATATTCATATCCTCCTCGAGCTTTAACATTCATCAAACTACAAAGGTCTGAATGTATAAGTTCTAGGGGTTCTTTGGTTCTAAGATCTTTTCTTGTAAAAAGATCTTTTGGTCCTTTTACCCTCAAGACATGATTCATACGGAGGCAACGAACTGTCTTCTAACTGATTTAGATGACCGTTTTTTTACCAGTCTCTCAATCCTGTTGAGATTTATGTGACCAAGTCTTAAGTGCCAAAGATAGGCGTTGGGGAGAAATCTTTCATCTTTTATTTTGAGTTTCTGCCATTTTAAACATCTCTATATTTAAAATGGCTTTTGCTTCAGTTGGTTTTAACACATACAATATTATTTTCAAGTATAGCAGAACAAACATGAACACCTTATGAACTAATGAACACTTCATTAATATCAAAGATTACTTTGTACATATTTTCTAGCAGACAAGACACAAAGATTAAGTTCCTTTCAACTTTAGGTACACAATATACATTTTCAAGTAGAATGTAAGCATCTCCAATATAACTTGACATCTCCCACTACTTCTACTGAAATGATTTCACCCGTTCCCACCTTGAAAGTCATTTCATTTTCTGATAGCTGTGTCCAAGAACTAATTTCTTGAAGAAAAGTGAAAATATGGTTATCAACGTCTAAATCTAGTATCCAAGTTGAGTGAGAACTTTCCACTAAACATGTTTCTACCATAATAAATCAGATTTACCTTGGTTTTCCTTTTCAGTAAAATACTGCGGGTAATTGCGTATTCAATGCCCGTCTTCATTGCAATGGAAACATTTTCCTTTGGTGCTTTATTCTTGCTTTTCTTTGCAGGGGCTTTCTTCTTCCCTTTTCCTTTCTTCTTCATTTAGATACTCTTATCATCAAAAGAAGCAGACTTCTTTTTCTCGGAAGGTTTCGTTCCAGACGAAGATCCCTTAAGAGATTTCTTCTGTAAAACAACATTTGCTTCACTTTCCTTGTTTTTCATCAAGGATTAATAAGTCTGTAGTTCATTCAGAAGAGTGGTCAAATTGTAATCAATCTTGTTCATTACAAAATTAGTACGAAATGTTAGAAAGCTCTTCGGAAGAGATTCCATTATCATACTAACTTGACTCCTTTCATCTATGACAGTGCCATAAGCTTCTGCAATGTTGAAATAGACCATCATGTCCATGACATTTTCTCTAACTGAGGTCCCCTCTTTCATGTAGGAGTTATAGACATACTTAATAGCATCATGTCATACCAAAGAAGACGGTTGGCCAAACATCTCTTGCAACGGCGCCATGATCTCACGTGTAGTGACCATGGTTTCATGCTTCTTAGTAAGCACATAAGATATGCTTGCTAAGATATAGGCTCTGGCTTTATCATTAGCCCAAACCCATCTGTCATAGGCTTTCCAAGCATTTTGGTTAGCGTTTGAACTGGGGAGACGAGGACATTCCTCTATTAAAATAAACCTCAAATCGTCAACCATTAGTATTGTATTTATGTTTGATTTACAGTTTGAAACCCCTTCATCGTTGAATTTATCGAAAGCTAATAGTTGTATAATCGAATACGACATTACTGAAAAATAAATAATATTTTATTAGACTTATGCATCTAAATCCAATTTTAGCAAAGAGTTACCCATATTTCTTTATTTATTTGCAACCATACATTAGTGAGTCAGAATAGATGCTACCGAGGGGCAGTCAAATATTCCTTCACTAAGCAAGACAATCTTGACCAAATACTATCTCCAAAATAACTCTTATTCCTATAGTCATTTAGTTACCATTTTCGGTCAAGAACTTACTAACACTTAATAACTTTTGTAAGTGTGACCCTCCATTTTAAGATTTCATAGAACGGTATGAATATGCCCCCGAATTGGAAGACAATGTTCAAGACGGAACTATGAAACCCTATTCATTTCTGAAGCTTGGGTTTTTTCGAACCCTATGTTACAACCCTCCGAGGGGATCACTATGGTTAACAACTAGCTAGTTCTGCCTAAACACGAAAGCAGGCGCAACAAAGGAATCTCATGGTTCAAACTAATGGAAGAGACCATAGGATATGTTGACACATTTCCTTCACCTACTTACTATGAAGCACTTCCCCTATTCACCTTGTTATTGACCCATGCAAACACTTTCTGAATGGAGCAATCAAGATAAAATCAACACGAAGCCGAACATGGATCTCACAGTGTGAACTCTTAGATGTTAGGAATGGTGTCCTAAATCTCCTTGTAATCTCGTAGTTTATAAACTCTGTATAAACATAATGTTGTTAATAAAATAAATTTTATTTTATAAGCATATACTTGATACGTTATTTTATTGAATGGAAATACAGATGATATGCATTGATGCATTTCGTTGTGCACTCAAGTTCCCCAGCAGAATTCAAGTGTAAATTCCCCTGAGTTTCTTGGTAAGTCCAGGGTCGAACACAGGGACTTGTGAATATAGAATGTGTTGGTAATTTTGATGAAAACCTTGCGGTAACCAGGTAAATAAATGAAGTATTTGGTTTGTTGTTTGCGTTGATAAAAAAAGAAATAAATAAATGCGGCGGATTTTGAGAAAGACAGTTGCATTGATAGATGCAATGAGTATGCGATGAACGGGTTGAGAAGATCTTCAGCTAGCGTTACTCGGGAATTCGTCAGACTATGCGATCATGTTACAACCATGCACAGTAAATCATTTCCCAATGTAAATGCAAGGCTCCTAAGTCTAGGACGCATGTTTGAATGCAAAGTGTCCATAGAGCTTGTCCTTAAGTCTCTACTCTTGTCCTATGCGTTAATGCAAATGCATGAAAGCAAGGTGACCGCATACAATCATATCTTATCACTAAGATGCATGCGATGTGTTAATAACAAATAGTGCTCATTCCTAAGCGTCTATCTCTTGTTTATGCGTTCTAATCTGGTTCTTCCAAACCTAAATTCTAACCTGACCTTCCCAAGTCTAGATCCTTTCCTTAGACTACCCTCCCGAGTATCTCTAATGGACAAATGAAGCTTACATAAACAAGATAATCGTAAAGAATGAAGATTCCCTAGTTGTGCTAGCTAAATGCTTTTCAGCCCATTCAACTGATTTAGCTACTCATGCGTGAATCACAAAGAGTGAACAGATATAGAGAAAGAAATTTCATTCTTATCAATGAGTTGAGTAAAAAATGCCAATGGAAGTTTAAGGTAGAGAGCCTGATAGCAATTCCTTGCTGACCGAGGCTTTTTACACTGGAATCTCTATTTGGATCTAAAGATATTCCCGCTTCCGCAGGCGTCGGCCCTCTCTCTGTTTTTGGAGCTTCCGATGCTCTCCCAAGCTTACCGGAACGATCTACCAGCACAACTTTCTCCCTCTCGTCTTCCTTAAGATGAAAGAGAACTAAAAATGAAGACGTGCGAACTGAGACAAGAGATTGTAAAAGTGGTGAACATGGTGAACCGATTAACCCTTTCTCTGAAGGATGCACTTAGTATTTATAGAGCTTCCCTGGTGAAAGGCGGCTTCTCTCTCCTGGTTGTACAGATGGGACAGCTTTAATTCTTGACTGATGCGTCGGATAATTGTCACCGATAAAGCTGAATGTACTTTGTGACCGTTATCAGCTGTTAACTTAATTTGGATTCGACTGTCATCAACTTTCTTTCCCATCGCTCTTAATTATCCTTTCACTCGGATGCGTCCACCATGTTGTGCTGACCAAGTTGTGGTGATCCTTTTCGGGCGAATGTGTGCGAGCACGATCAACGCAAAGCCTTGCGATGAAGCTGCGCTCGACCAATGAATTCCTATGATCGCAATCTTTCCATTGCGTTAACGCATATTCTGCACAAAAATATAAAGATCAACTGCTCTAATGCATTGGACGCCATCGACCGCAATATTATAGAATTTATACTTAATGGACGCAATTTAACATATTTCATCAATGCAATCCCTCATTGTTTAAGAACTTAGCATGATGATAACGTGCATTTCTGCCCGTTATCACACCCCAAAATTTAAACAATGCTTGTCCTCAAGCATAAGCTAAAGATTCCTTTAGCAAGTCAACCGCAAAATTCTTTTCCTAGATTTCTCAAGAATACTTCATTCAAATCCTATATGCCAGAATTTCCTTAAGTCCTATTCAAGTCTCTTCCTAAAATATTTCTAAGACTTAGGGATTGCAAGCTTAACTTTCAAAAGGACTTTACTAAATTCTGGAACATCGCATGATTTATTTCAAAAAGAAAATTTTCCACCGGGGTGTCAAATGATTTATCCTTGCACAAAAAATTTCTTCATTGCTATTTTTTTTCTAACCTTGCGCTGATCTGAGTGCCTTGCCTTCATTTTGGCTTCCCCCACGTGTGGCATGCGAACATCCAACTACTATGCACTCTTGCTCAGACTAAACTCATACCGATTTGGCAGTGGAGTTGCGGTCATTGATTTATGCATTGATCCTAGTGACTTACTTTCGTTTTGGCTTGCCCCCACATGTGTCATGTGGACATCCAACTACGGGTAAGTGTCTTTCACAACTTAACTCTTATCAATATAGGTTTCCCATTGCGTTGACAGTGGAGTTGTTATTCTCAAAAATTCTTTTTTTTTTTTATAGCAAGGTCAAAAATAAATACCTCACCCCCAAATTTAAAATGCAGTAATGTCCTCATTGCCAAAAGAAATTAAAATAAGTCATGCGACGGTCAAAGAATGTGTTGTAAAGTGAGTTTGAAAGAAAGCTAACAACCCCCTAACTTCTAGAAATATTTCATGAGGTGACTATCTTAAGATTAAGTTGACTCTAATATATACGGAAGAGATAGAAGCATATTTTTCATCATCGAAATCATACTTGGCAAAGAAACAAACTGCGGTAACTCACTAAATTTATCTACTTGTTAAATGATTGTGGTAATCAAGGGAGATGCGGTGATAAAACTTTGAGAAGTAAAATGCGATGTGATAGCACAAAATTTGAAATAATGATAAGGAAGAGTACACCCCAAATTTTGCGTTGTCGCCCACATTGTGTATTGATGCATCCATCCTTGTGGCGATCTTTGCTTCTGTGGATTGCAGTGATGGAGTAAGATAAATACTTTTTCGCGAAACATCTCCGCAATCCAGCGCCTCGATCGTTACAAGAAAAACAAAGAAATGGTCAAATTATTTTAAACAAAATAAAACTTGTTATCGCAATTTTTCTTTTTTTTCTTTTTTTTTTTTAGAGAAAAATAGTGACAGTAAAATAAGGATAGATCAGGATTTGAAAAGATAGTAAACATTCTGAGTAGTGGAGAAAAGAGTTGAAGAATTGAGGTTTCTCAAAACTTGCGTCCCTGATAAGTTGCGGTCATTTGATAACGTAGGGACCACTTATTTTCGGCTGGTTTACTCATGTCCATGGTGGCTTTTCTCTCTTTTCTTTGTCTTCTAGGGTCTTTATTGCCTTAATCCGGAGCTTTTCCCCATGAATACTCATCACAATTTCCCCCTTGTGCACATCAATTTGAGCGCGACCGATTGAAAGGAATGGTCGTCCCAATATGATGGGCACATCTTCGTCCGCTTCATAATCTAAAATGAGGAAGTCTGCCGGCAGGATGAATTTATCAATTGAGATTGCGGCATTTTTCAACTCTCCTTCAAGATGTATTCAAGATCTGTTTGCAAGCAGGAGAGTTTCCTTTGTGGGCATAAGTGTGTCGGCATTCAATTGTTTGTAGATTGACAATGGCATTATGTTTATACTTGCCCTAAGGTCGCATAGTGCCTGGCCATTGAAGGTCCCTCTGATAGAGCATGAGATCGTGAAGATTCCTGGGTCACCCATTTTAGGTGGGATCATAGCATTTTGCGCTGCAGCCACTATTGCGATGTTTTCTTCCTCAATTTGTTCCTCTTTCAATCTTTGCGGAGTTACTGGTGATTGGACTTCTTCTATCTCAAGATCCAGAGGCTTAAGGGTGGACGCAACTTTAGGGTCTATTTTCTCGGGCTTCTCCAAACTATAGGTCAGCAGGTCTTCAGTTATCACCATATTCAAGTTGGTCGCAATGCGCTTCTCCCCTACTTCCGTAATCATGTCATCATTTAGCAAGGAGACTACTAAGTATTGTTCCTTCCCGTTGCCCCCAGCATTGAGAGGGAGCTCAGTTGAATGATCGTGCAGTGGTGAGCTAAACGATCGTGCAGTATTTACTAAACGATCGCATAGTTTTCCTAGACAATCGCTGGCCCAAGGTAAACGATCATGTAGAGTCTGTAGACGACAGATGAGCTAAACGATGATCTAAACCATCACATAGATTTATCTAAACGATTGGGCATCGACCTATATGATAGGTCTCCGCCATCTCCCACTTGCCCAGTCGTGTACACAATCTGTGTTACCTCCTCTGTCTGCCTCATACCAAGTCCGAACAGAGCCCACCCTCTGAATTCTCACACCGAGAATACCAAGGTAGCCTTGTTGGTGGTGTCAGATTCAACTCGACACCGTCGAGGTTTTATGGAGGCCGTTCATGGTGCTCTGGAGGCCATTTGTGTTGCTGAGGAGTTTTTCACCGAGGCCACCATCGAGGACAAGCGCGAATTGTTCATGCTGTGTTTGTTGTTGTGTTGTGGTCGTGTAGATAGAGCGTTCGTGGTCCCTGTTGTTCGAGCGGTCGCGCAATAGAACGTGGAGATGCTTCTTCGATTGTTCGTATAGTTTGCCCTTTATGCATTTGTATTGTTCATGCTGTAATTTCTGCATTTGAATTGTATAATCACTTATTTGACGTCGACTGTAAATGTTATGTTCATTCATGATTGTGATTTGGAATAATCTTATTTCGCTGCTCATGGAAATCTCACTTCCGATTTCCTTCAATCGGTATAAGAGCAAAGTTCTCTGATATTCCAAATTACAGATCTGAATTGAACGCATTTTTCAGTCATGGTGGGTTTCTGCATTTATGGTTAACCGTTTTCTGCATTTGTGGATGAATTGATGAACGTTTCTGGTTTAAATTGCCTTTTTGTTAAAGCTTTAGTTATTAAAAAGTTTTAATTGTAAGGGCCCCTATGTTTTTTAGCGAAATTAACATCGCAATGGAGTCTATAATTCAAAATGTTTGAGTTCGTTGAGTCGTTCATGATGAAGGTTCGGCGCATGGTGATGCAATTCTCAATGAAGAAGAAGACCAAGCGTTGGTTGGATCGTGTAGCCATAGGTAAACAATCGTTGGGATTTAACTAAGCGATTGTTTAGATTTTTTTTAGACAATCGTGTAGTATTTTTTAATCGATCGTTTAGCTAAAGCTAAGCGATGAGGTAAATCGTTTACCATATCGCGTGGCGTTGGTTGCACAATCGCGTAGGTGCTGGAGGTAGGCGATCGTAGTTGGAGCATGCGATGCTCGTCGTTTAGTAGAAGAATCACGCTAGACGATCGTATAGTTAGCAAGCGTCATCTCTTAGTTACTACCTATGCGATCGCGCGTATGTGATACGGAGACGCTAGCTAAGCGATGGTGCTTTGTGCCATCGTAGTCGCTTAGACGATCGTGGAAGGCAGGTGCTGTGAGGAGCACGCTAAGCAATCGTGTACTTCAGGCTTCATCGCTAAGTAAAGGTACACGATCATGTAGTTACAGCTGAACGATCATTTGAATTTTTCTATACAATCAGGCTTAGTCGCTTAGCTTTCCTTTTTGTGATTTTAAGGTAATTTTACCCGGTTCATCAACTTTTATTGCTTATGCATGTGATGTATGGTGCTTATATGCCAAAGTTTTTGTCATATAGTTAAAAACCCACCTTAGGTTGTGCAATTATTCATGCATCATGTATTATAAATGTTATAATATTGCATGAAGAAATTACTTGAAAGCATGCGCATGCATCATGAAATATAAGAGTTATATTTTGCATGCAGTGAGCATTATCATGCATCATCCTTTTATTATAAGTGTTATAGTCTAAGGGTGAATGGAAGCATGTTTTTGCTTGTTTCATTGCGATTTTATATAAGTGTTATATAAAAGAAGTAGCAATGAATGGATAATGCATTGAGCATGACACTTAGGCTGTTTATAAGCGTTATGAATGTCTTGCATATATTAGCTTAGCATTGTGGTTGTTTCTGTTTATAAGTGTTATAAAAGAAATTAGACCTAAAATCGATAATTCAGAGTTACATGCGGACTTAGGGTGAACTCATTTTTTTAAAAGGGTTTTGAAATTGGATTGAGGTAGACCTAAGTTCAAGTGGTTCTAAAGAGTTTAGTAACCTAGATTAATCTTTTAAAATCGGTTTAATAGGATTAAATTGGTTGAATAAAATATTAAATTTGTTGTAAACCTATCTATAAGGGACCTTTTATCTAAGGCAGGTTATGGCTAGGCTGAAGTTCTTAAGTTGACAGAAACGTAACACCCCTACCTGGAAAGGTGAATTAGATAGATTTTCATCAAGCATGCGATGTTTTAGTCAAAGATCCGTTAAAGAGTTTAATGGATGATGATCAAAAGTTGTTTCAACTATCTAAGGTAAATGTTACTCTTGGGAAAACCTAAAAGTCACTTAGTTAAAATCCTTAGCCATGTTTTTTCTAAGTAAGTTAAACCCTAGGTCATAAAATACTCAGTGGGAGGAGGAGGCGTATCAGATATGTCTATGATTCCACTCACGTTTCTCCCTGTATGTTCACACCATGAGATTCATGCTTGGCCTCAAGATGCCCAGGATGCATCCCCTTTCAAATGGTGTTTACATGAGTCAATATCAAGGTGGACGAAGAGAGTGTTTATAGTAAGTGGGTGAAAGGTTTGTGTCAACATGTCCTATGGTCTCTGTCATTGGTTCACATCGTGAGATCATTTTGTACGCCCTCGTGTCACCTTCAGAGTGTCCTCCTTCGGATGGGTTTTGTGCAGTTGGTTAATATCAAGGTGAACTCCAGAAATGGATAAGGTTGCTTTAGGTTTTGCCCTAATCAGATTGTTTCCCTTCAGATTGGCCTTTTGGGACAGACCTCTAGGGCTTAAAATGGTGGGTCATACTTACGTGGGATTGTTAAGTAAGTTAATTAACCCACTAGATCGCTACATGGATTTGACTGAAGCCCAAAACGTTATCACGAATGATGGGGTCGAGGATCCGTTGTCTTTTAAGAAAGCAATGGTGGATGTTGACAAAGATGAATGGGTTAAGGCCATGAACCAGGAAATGGAGTCTATATACTTTAATAACATCTGGGAGCTTGTTGATCCACCTGATGGGGTAAGACCTATTGGGTGTAAATGGATCTATAAGCGAAAGAGAAGTGTAGATGGAAAGATGCAAACCTTTAAGGCTAGACTCGTGGAAAAGGGTTATACCTAGGTTGAGGGAGTTGATTATGAGGAAACTTTCTCACTTGTTGTCATGCTGAAGTCTATCTAGATTCTTCTGTCCATAGCCACATTTTATGATTATGAAATATGGCAAATGGACATTAAGACTGCCTTTCTTAATGGTAATCTTTAGAAGACCATCTATATGACTCAACCAGAAGGGTTCATAGTTCCAGATCAAGAGCAAAGAGTTTGCAAACTTAATAGGTTCATTTATGGGCTAAAACAAGCATCTAGATCATGGAACATCAGATTTGACACTACTGTCAAATCGTTTGGTTTTGACCAGAATGTTGATGAGCTTTGTGTTTACAAGAAGATCATCAACAGCTCAGTAGCTTTTCTGGTACTATATGTAGATGATATCCTACTCATTGGGAATGATGTAGGGTATCTGATTGACATTAAGGAGTGGCTAGTTGCCCAATTTCAAATGAAAGATTTGGGTGAGGCACAGTATGTTCTCGGGATCCAGATTATTTGAGATCGTAAGAACAAATGGTTAGCCCTGTCTCAGGCATGGTACATTGATCAAATGTTGATCAGGTACAGGATGCAGGATTCTAAGAGGGGTTTGTTACCCTTTCGACATGGAATTGTTTTGCCTAAGGATCAATGTCCTAAGACACCTCAAGAAGTTGAGGAGATGAAACGGACTCCCTATGCTTCTGCTGTAGGAAGCTTGATGTATGCAATGTTATGTACTAGACCCGACATTTGTTATGCAGTAAGGATTGTCAATCAGTATCAGTCCAATCCAGGATTTGATCACTGAACGACGGTCAAGATGATCCTCAAGTATCTTTAGAGAACGAGGGACTACATGCTTGTATATGGAGATAAAGACATGATCCTTACAGGATACAACGTTGCTGATCCTTTTACAAAATCCCTCACGGCTAAAATGTTCGAGGGTCACCTGAAAAGTCTGGGTTTGTGGGGTATGCGGCATCTTATCTAGGGCAAGTGGGAGATGATACTAGGGTATGCCCTAATTTATTGTATATTGTACATTTATATATTGTATTATACATTAGTCTCCCGAGTCATTAGGACAAGTGGGAGATTGTTGGGATTGGTGTCCTATTCTTCTGGAGTCTCGTTGTTTTGTAAAGATACACATTGTTTAATGAATAAAATAAGTGTTATTTAATTCTGGCGTTTACTCATATCCAATAAACAAAGCTCCTTGGTTATCTTATGTGAACTTAAGCATGTATATGTGATATACAAGTGGATCATGTCTTAAGTGATTACCTAAATAGGTCTGTAGTATAAGGATTAAGCTGGGATACCTGATCCTGGTGACACTACGAATACGGCTCGCTTTGTAGAAGTTTGCAAGTATTGTAAACTATTACAAATGGTAGATCCTGACCATTCATGTGGAGTCGTGGAACGAGGGTGTCCTATACAAAGAGTTTGTATAAGACCTGGACCACGAGATGACTAGACTCTATATATAACGCCATTGATAATAAAGACTTGCATCTCACTTAAACGACCATAGGTGACACGACTTTAATCCTGAGTGTTTTGGGAACTCCTGCCTTTGAGGGTGGTCTTTTGATTAGTATGGGTGAGAGTGGCCAGATTGCCAACTCAACATGCCTAACTTTTTGGGGACTTGTCTGATCTGGGAGCTGGGAACTCAATCCACAAGATGGAATTCACTTCTTTCTCAAAGCGAGGATAAGTAGAGAGATTGCTCTCTTAAGGGCTGATTCCGGGGCTTGAACATAGTGGCCACAGCTTCTCTTTGGAAGAGAAGACTCAATCATAGTGGAACTATGACTTATGTTCATTAGAGGGATCAGTGGTACATAAGGAGACAGATGTAACTACAGGGGCATAACAGTTAATTGCCCAGTTGTACTTATGAGCGATCTGTGAAGGATTGTCGCACTAATTATTGGTTACGATGGACTCATAATATATTTGTAGTAAGGAGAGTTTAGCTATCGGTCTTTAGTGGAGTGCCTTGCAGTTAACGGATGGTGAATCCCATGACTAAAGAGTTTAGTCAGTTATTCACGTGTCGTTGGAGCTTCGAGCTACAAGTTCATAAGGTCCCCTTGGTAGCTCAATGGATTCAGTTGAGGATCAGTTCTTGGTGTTGATTTTAAATGTTCAAATTGACAAAAGGTATTTTGATTATATATGATATAATCGGTTTGATGTATGAGATACATCTAGTGAAGGATTAATGTAAATGAGATTTACATTAAGTATCATGGAATAGAAAAAGAACTATAGTTTATATGTTTCATGAGATGAAATATTAAAACTATAGGTTATAAATACAGTATGATAAGTCGGTTATCATTTATGTTTATAATAATATTAACTATTGGATAATTATTTCTTTTTCTTTTAAATAACCAAAGTAGTGGGTGGTTATTGAATCATGGTAACCGTGAGTTTAAAAGGAAAATGGTTTTCCTATTTTGATAAGGAGTTTTAAAAAACGCTAAAAAGCTTTCTTTGAGTTTTCTCTCTTACGCAAAATAAACTCACGAAGTCATCAAGTAAATTCGAAATTACTAAATGATGGCTAGGTGAGCTAAATGATCGTGCAGTGGCGAACTAAACGATCGTGCAGTATTTACTAAATGATCACATAGTTTTGCTAGACGATCGCTGGCCCAAGGTAAACGATAGTGTAGAGTCTGTAGGTGACAGACCGAGCTAAACGATGAGCTAAACGATTGCATAACTTTATCTAAACGATTGGGCATTGACCTATACGATAGGTCTCCGACATCTCTCACTTGCCCAGTCATGTATACGATCTGTGTTTCCTCATCCGTCTGCCTCATACGAAGTCCGAACAGAGCCCACCTTCTGGATTCTCACACCGAAAATACCAAGGTAGCCTTGTTGGTGGTGTCAGACTCAACTCGACACCATCGAGGTTTTCTGGACGCCGTTCATAGTGTTGTGGAGGTTGTTGTAGTTCTGAGGAGTTCGTGACCGAGGCCACCATTGAGGATAAGAGCAAAGTGTTCGTGTTGTGTTTGTTGCTATGTTGCGGTCGTGTAGATCGAGCATTCGTGATCACTGTTGTTCGAGCGGTCGCGCAACGGAGCGTGGAGACGCTTCATCGATTGTTCTTCAGTTTTCCCTTTATGCATTTGTATTGCTCATGCTGTAATTTCTGCATTTGAATTGTATAACCGCTTGTTTGAAGTCGACTGTAAATGTTATGTTCATTCATGATTGTGATTTGGAATAATCTTGTTCCACTGCTCATGGAAATCTCGCTTCTGATTTCCTTCAGATCATTCATATGGAGACATGCGAGCGGGGGTATCCTATACAAAGAGTTTGTAAAGACCGAACCACAAAATGATTAGTCCCTTTAAATAACACCGTTAATAATAGAAACTTACATTTCACTAGGATGACCATAGGTAACATGACCTGAATCCTGAGTGAGTTATAAACTCCTGCTCATGAAAGTCGTCCTTTGATTTGTATGGGTGAGAGTGGCCAGATTGCCAACTCAACAAGCTTACCATTTTGGGGATTCATCTGATTGGGGAGCTAGGAACTCAGCTACACAAGACGAAATTCACTCCTTCTCCAATGTAGGGGCAAGTAGATAAATTGCTCCCCACACCCTCTCCTGGCCCGAGAGGACTTAGTCATACGGGGACTGTGACTTATTGTTCATTACAGGAATCAATGGTACTTAAGAAGTTAGATATAACTATAGGGGCAAAACGGTTTCTTGGCCCAGTTGTACTTACGAGCAATTTGTGAAGGGTCATCGCACTATTGATTGGTTATATCCAATGGACACATAAATTTATTTGTAGCACGAAGAGTGTAACTTTCAGTCTTTAGTGGAGTGACCGGCTGTAACGACCCAACCCCCTAGGACTTAAGTTAGGTCGTTACTAAATACATGCATGCATGGAACTCAAAACGACACTCGGTTATGTTGAAATAAATGCTAATTAAATAAGGTAAATTCAAAAGACTTTCATTAAATTCAAATATTAGAACAATAGTAGGGTACCCAGAAATGATAAAGGATAGTAAATAGGTCTGAAAAACGATTCTTAAAAGTAAGTTTTAAACATCAAAACTAAAAGTTAAGAGAAACATGAAAAGAACTCTAAATTTCATGATGCGAAAGCGTAAAAACTAGTCCCAATGGCTCGATCACGAATTCCGCATGTTCATCGCCATTGCATCTCTACTCTTACCTAAAACAACAACATGAGAAAGAATGAGTATAAAACACTCAGTAAGTAACCCCGCTACTAGGGTCAGGCTGGGCATCTATGTCCTCTAGATACCCACCTCTGGTGAAACATATAAACTGCTCTAGTCTTCATGGGACATATATACACATGAAAAAAGAAGGAGACTGAGTCTTATCCTGCTGTAGTTAAGTATGCCTACTACCTCTGATGAATCCCGAAGGAGACCCAAACTGATGAATCTTGAAGAAGACACAAACTAGTGAATCTCGAAGGAGACACAAACTGGTGAATCCCAAAGGAAACATAAACTGGTGAATCTTGAAGGAAACACAAACTGGTGAATCCCGAAGGAAACACAAAATCATGGGCATCTAACTAATTAGTAAGGACATTTGCGCAGTCTCAACATCATAATTATCACTGTACGAATCTATGACATACATATAATCTCAACATCATGGCTCTACAACATACACATATACCTCAACATCATGATTCTACAACGTACGTGTATACTTCAACATCATCAGATCAAATACAACCATGGAAGCACATACCATCTCATACTAGCATTCAAGTGTCTATGTGCATAAATAAATAATTTGGATCTCGTAACAGAACATATTTTAATCATGTTATACTATATACCTTTCATGTTGTCATTCTGCCATAACCTTCATTTAACATGCTAGCATATATCTAATGCCAGGCCCGTGGGCAGTTCCAGTAGTAAGATTACTTACCTTGATATTAGGTCGAACCAAAAAGCAATTCAATCTTTGTGAAATTCTTGAATCCTTAATCAAGCCTAAACATAAACCAAGCTTTAAAATTAATAGTTAAGGCCAAAATCCAAACACCCAAATATTACAAAATATTTCCAGATAAACTTACCTAAGGTGTGGTCCAATTCGAATTCACCTTCCAAACCTCCAATTTTAAGCCCAAATAATTAGCAAGCCAAACTATTCTTCATCTTGAATGAAATTCTTGAATCAACCCCCTAATCATAATTTGAAATTAGGCTTACATGATTAAAGCTTGAATCAAATACATACTTCACTACCAATGTCTCAAATAAATTATCCATATGTAGCTTCGTCAAAAAATCATTTCCAAATGACTTTACCAAAATTTCTCAACAACCAAAATTAATCCACAAGATGGTAATCAAAGCATAAAACTTACCAAAACTCGCTAAAACAAACTCCAACTTCACTGAACAACACCTCAATACCTTCACAAACTTGAATCCAAAGTTGAAACATAATGGGTATCAACCAATTGATGCCAAAAGTAAATAAGTAATCAAGAATCAACCGAAACAAACCCAAATGGCAGAAATCTTACTCAAATTGATAGATCAAGTGACGAAAAAAGCGAACGATGCTTGAGCAGTGGTGGACAGAGGTCATGAAGAAGAAACTGACGTATCAGCTTTACGTGACGTCGGACGGGCTCACGAACGTGAGGAAGAAAAAATGGGTGGGGTTTGACTTTTTATAAAAAAAAAACAACAACAATAATAATAATAAAAAACAAAAAAGGAAATAAATATAATTACATTTAATTCATTTTCATTTTATACTATTAAATTCCTTTCCCTTTCAAAAGAAAATTAATTCATGCCATTAATTTCTAATTTGAATTTCAAATTGAATAATTTCACGCTAACAATTAAATTCCCATACTTACACTTGAATTCCAAAAAATGCCCTCCAACTAATAACAATTACTGAAATTCCAAATAATAAAGTTACTGAAATTACATTATTACTAAAAACAATGTGCAGGGTGTTACATCGGTAGTTAACGGATGTTGTGTAATTAATTAAAGAGTTTAATTATTTATCCAAGTACCATTAGAGCTTCAATCTATAGGTCCATAAGATCCCCACTGTAGCTCAACAAAGATTTAATCTTTGGATTAATTTGAAGTGTTCATATTAGTTGAGGGAATTAATTATATATGATATAATTAATTATAATGTATTTGATACATTATGAGAAGAATTTGAATATGATTCAAATACCAATTATATGAATGAGATTCGTGTAATTAAATATAAATATGATTTATACTGAGAGAAATAAATTTGGATATGATCCAAATATCATTTATATGGATGAGATTCATATAAATGGATTTAATATAAATGCGATTTATATTAAATGCCATGTATAGTTGAGAGAGAATAAAAACTATAGTTTATGTTGTATTTGATGCAATATACAACTATAGGCTATATGTTATAGATTTAACATATAGTATATATAATAATAAAGTAGTTATTATATATTCTATTTTATTAATTTGTTTGAAATTAATAAAAGGGAAAGAATTATAACTCCCTCCCCATATTTTCTCAAAGAAAACTAACAAGTGATAAAAGTGGGTTGGAGAGAATCATCTTCATCCAATGATTCACAACACAGAGAAAAGTTCTCTGAGAAAACTTCCCTCTAATCCTCTCATTCTCCTTCTCTCTACCAAGGATTCAAGAAAAGCCCACAACTCCTGCTTGAATCCTTTAATCCCAAAAGAGAATATAAAGGATTCTCCATTGGTAGTGTTCGTGCAAGAAGAAGAAGATCCGCGAGGAAGGAATTCCGTTCGTGATTATTCAAGGGATTCGTGAAGAAAGGTTCTTCAAAGGTGATATCTCTTGAACTTGTTTCTTGTTTAAAAGCATGTTGTAATTTAACGTTAAATGCATATATCTTTTGTATGTTTACTATAAATTTTATATTCGATAATTAATGGAATTTGGACGATCCGCTTCCGCTCAAGGATCTCCTCATGTTGAGATTCCTTCATTATGGACGTGAGAGCTAAAAACGATATATCATATATATTGTTAGTCTCCCACTTAAGTGTTCTAACATATTGGGTATATGTTTACTTAGGTATATTTCGGCTAATAAAAACCTTAAGTCTATGTTATTTATCCAAATATAACGTTTATATTTGGATTTAACCTACGATGTCTAGGTGATAAAACCATTTTATTACCTCACACCGCTCATGCAAGCTCATAAAACCGGTTAACAAAGCTCAATTATTCGACCATAATCCCCAGGTAGGAGGTGTTTCGTAGACCGTCAACTTAAATACCTTCAACCTTAGACAAGATTATATACCGGTTGAGTTTGTTACCATATGTTATAAGATAACGACCTATTTTAATTATTAAACAAGTTGTTAACCTAAATGACCATGTAGCTTATCTTTGTTCTGGATTTTAATGTCTAGTCCAATTTTATAACAACTTATAAAACAATAGACATGCTTTCCATCCATAACATTCATCAAACGTATTTAAACTTTAATATAACACTTATATTAAACTTTAGAAACCTTAACATGCATACTATATATTATAACTCTTTATTATATATTTTTAATGCATGTAACATGCTTCCTATGATGGGATTTAAAATCTACATGGCATACATTATGAACATATATGTTTAATTTAAATATAACATACATCACATACATAAAATATTTAAACAATATTGATATGGTTCAACTTTGGCATCCTAAGCAAGAAAGTTTAAATAATTATTACAAATAATAATTAAAAACAGCTCTGATTTGAAGTTGGACTGCTCAACCGGACCCAAACCAGCTCTTCAAGACTCCAAATGAGGCTGAACCGGACCAAATTGGGCTGAATCAGACTTAGAGGCAACTGAACCGGTCAAACTGGTTAGCTCCTGCGAACTGGCTCTAGAACGCGCGCCTTTCTAGGATGGGATGAACAGCGTCACGACGCTTCATCCCAACGTTGCAACACCTCGGGCTCCAGATGAACAGCGTCGAGATGTTGCGAGGGCAGTAGCTCAGATCCAGTTTCTGCAGCTAACCTTGCTTGCTTCAATCTTCGATTACAACCTAACTCTATTGACTCCAATAAAATTACAGACTCTAGAACACACATATAAGTTCATCAAATAAGAGCCAATTACAAATTTAACAACATAATTAAAGAGAAGTCTAATGCCAAAGTTGAATTTTAACCACATCAGTCAACCAAACATGCATCAATAGAAATTCACCCACCAAACTCAAATTAAAGTTAATTGAGTGCTTAAATCATGCTCTGATACCAATTGATATAACACAGTTTAATGTTTCATCCAATCATTCATAAAAATTAAAGAACAGCACTACTAATGCATACAAATTAAAGGAATTAAACATGACATGAAAAATTAAATTGAAGAGAATTATAGAAAGCATTAAAGGCTAACTCTAAAAAGCAGTAAATACATAATTTAGAAAGCAATAAAAGAAAAAATGTAAAGAAAGCAAGTAAACATAGATAGGGATGCTTATTGAAAGAAGTTCTCAGAATTATCGCAATCACTTCCCCCGCAAGCGGTTTAATCCTGCTTGCCCAAGTCAGTGGTATCCATGCATCGCTTGAAGTTGCCTCCGTAGTAAGGCTTAATCCGTTGACCATAGACTTTAAATGCGTTGTTCCCATCTAAAGTTGTTAGTTCCACTACGCCGTGAGGAAAGATAGTCTGGATTCGGAATGGCCCAGACCAGCGAGACTTCAACTTTCCTGGGAACAATCGCAAACGCGCATTAAATAATAATACCTGTTGACCTTCGGCGAATGTCCGGTCGTTTATGTGGTCGTCATGCCACTTCTTGGTTTTCTCCTTATAGATCTTAGCATTTTCATAGGCGTCCTTTCGCCATTCAACCAGCTGATTCAGTTGCAGCTTCCAGACTTTCCCCGCACTTGCTAAATCAAACTTCAGCTTTTTGTATGCCCACATCGCCTTATGTTCCAACTCGAGCGGCAGATGACAAGCTTTTCCAAAGACCAGGGTGTACGGGGACATGCCAATTGGTGTTTTATAGGCAATCCTGTATGCCCACGGTGCTTCATTAAGCTTGGGTGACCAATCTTTCCTAGAAGTATCGACTACCTTCTCCAAGATAGTTTGGATCTCTCGGTTAGAAATCTCTGCCTGCCCATTAGTCTGTGGGTGATAAGCAGTTGCAACTCTATGGCTGACGTTAAATTTAGTCAACATGTTGGTGATTATGCGGTTGATAAAGTGAGAACCCTCATCGTTGATTAAGGCCTGTGGCGTCCCATATCAAGCAAAAATATTCTTCTTCAGAAACTTCGCCACTGTGGCTGCATCATTCTTGGCACATGCGATGGCCTCAACCTATTTTGATACATAATCAACCGCTACCAGTATATAATGATGACCTTCTAATGGTAGAAATGGGCCCATGAAGTCAATTCCCCAAACATCAAATAATTCAACCTCTAAGATTGATGTCAACGACATTTTATTCCTTTTAGACATATTCCCCATTCTCTGGCATCTGTCGCGTTGCACAACGTGGGCATCCTTAAACAGTGTTGGCCAGAAATAGCCACACTGTAAGACCTTTGCGGTAGTCCATAAGCTTGTTATGACATAAGATTAATCTAAGCTACAAGTCCATGTTCCCATTACCAGTTCCCCAGCAACGGCGCCATAAACTTGATGGGACATAAACTATACAATGATGCAAGCCTAAACTTGATGACATACAATGTATTCTAATCTTATGCCATACAACGCATGGATGAATGATGAATTTATTTCCTTTATGCGATACTACTTCTAGATATGCATTATAGATGAGAATCTTGTAGTATACTACGTGTTGTCACAAGTTTCCTTGCGTTAGAACCAAGTATAATTCCACCGCAAATTTCTCGGTGTGATCCGAGGTCGAACACAGGGACTGTTTGAGGTTATTACGTTATATTTGTGATATATGCGACCAGGGGTTTTTCAATTTATAAAAAGGTTGTGTGTACAGGTATTTAAAAATGCGATAAAGTAAAGGTAAACGATAAAAATGCGATAATAAAGTAAATTGCGGTAAAAGTTAAGTGCGATAAAATAAACCTAAGCTATGATGATACAAGATACAGGTTTCATGATACAAGATACTGAGGGTGAGACTGACGGTGAGGATTATACGAAGATCATGTTATGCGGTGGCAAGTCTTATGTAGAAGCAGAAAGAGAAAAGGTAATTAGAACAAATAACGCAAGTTCCTTAATTGCGTTAAAAGCATAAGTGCGGTTCCGCTTTTCTCTTAGCGTACATCTCTTAGTGATAGGCCGCGTTCCCACATCTCTGCGGTGAAATAGGGACAAACATAATGAACGCAAGGTTGCTTCCATCTCTGGAAGTACTTCTTGCTTTAGTTAATGCATTCTTCTAACCTTCTCTCGATAGATCAGAATGGCATCTTCACTTCTACTCTCACAGGTGAAGATGTCGTCTAGCATGCTTTAACTAAACATCTTTATTTCTTTAGCACAGATTAAGTTACTTGTTTAATTCATATTAATCACCAAGGAATTAAGAAAACATCATGGAGAAAATGATTTATGAGGAATGAAAATAGACAGAGAAGTGGAATGGAAATGATCAAGACATTCAATAATACTATTTAACGTCTGATTCATGGTTGTGAATGAAGAGATTAAGAAGATGAAATACAATTGATGAATGAGATTTAGAAACAAATACAAATAAGCACCAACGTCTTGGCACAGATCTGGAATGGAGTGAATGGAAGGATGAGCTTCCCTCTCAAGCTTGTTCAACCAGTAGAAGTGATCTAAGTATAGAGCTTCTCGACGGGGATTTGGTAGAATTGCACTAAGACTCACCTCTCAGCCTCATCTCTTCTTTTCTCGGATTTCCTCCGATCAGCACTCAAATTAGCTCTCTTTCTCTCTAGCCTTGTATCAATTATCCCCCGTATCAAGTATATCTTTTCAGTGAATTCTTTGAAGGTATTTATAGGCTCTCTGACTTGTGGTCCCCACTTTATTGTTATGGAAAGTCCGAAAATGGTGGAATAAATATTCCTTCTATTATGCAATCAGTCCGTCGAATATGCACAACGGTTAGTTGTACACGTGTCATAATCCTCCGCGTTTGCGCTGCTCATTTGCATCTTCGATCATGTACTCGCATGCGATGTTGTTTTTGTTACTGCATGTAGTTGAAGTTCAGCTCTGGATCGATTGTCGCATTGCGTTGTTCATCTCTTCAGTATTGATATGACGGGCGAAATGCGACGGAGATGCATTGTTCAGTTTCTCTCTGAGCCTTGATTGCAAGTGGTGACTTGGTTTTCTGCAAAACAGACTTGAAATATCCTTTTCTACCATCTTAACGGTCTTAGTGGGGGTATTTGCGATAAATCATAATTATTGTATTTCTTGGCTAATTTTTATACAATCGACGCATATTTTCTCTTTTTTGGCCGCAATATCTGAATAAGACAACATAAATAACTTGTATTTCTACAAGTTATCATTAGCTGACTCAACAAGCCTACCATTTTGGGGATTTATCTGAGTATGGAGTTTGGAACACAACTACACAAGATGGAATTCACTCCTTCTCGTCTTTAGGGAAAGTAGATAAATTGCTTCCTTGATAGCTAATTCCGGATGTTGAACATTGAGGTCTCAACCTCTCACTAGCTCAAGAGATATTAGTTTATAGTTGGACTATAAATTGTTTGTTCATTAAAGGAATCAGTGGTAGTTAAGAAGCTAGAGATAACTATAGGGGTAAAATGGTAATTTGACCCAGCGGTAGTTATGAGCGACTTGTGAAGTGTTGACTAGCTATTGATTAGTTATATCCATGGACATAGAAATATATCTACAATGCGAAAAGTGTAGCTATCGGTCTTTAGTGGAGTGACCGGTAGTTAATGAAGATTGATTAATTTAATTAAATAGTTTATCTATAGATCCATAAGGTCCCCTTGTTAGTTCACTAAATGATAGATAAGATGAATGATTTGAATTGTTCAAGTCAATTGATGGGATAACATATTAATGAGATTAACATGATATGATTAATTATAGATGTGATATATAATTAAGAGAGAAATATTTGAATAAAATTCAAATATTAAATTCTTATGAATTAGATTCATGAAGAATTAATTAATTAATTTTGAAAGGTGTAGGCAAATAAACTTGTGATGTTTATTTATTAGTTAATTAACTATATATTAAATTAGATTTAATATGTATGGTTATTTAATAGGTATGTTAATTAGTTGAATAAATGCTATTTAATTAAATGGGTTTAAGGGTAAATTGGAAAAGATTTGGAGAAAGGGTAAACCCTTCTCTATATAAATATCCCTTTATAGCCAATTTAGGGGATGTAATTTCATTGTGAAAAACCCTAGTCTCAAATCTAGATTTCCTCTTAATTTTTTTCCTCACAACCATTCTCTATTATTCTTCTTCCTCCAAGGTGATGAAGACCACTCTTCTACCATTGGATTCCTAGGGAATAACAAGATTGCACTTCCAGTGGTGTCCCTTGTTCGTTTAAGAAATGTTTGTGAGAAGACAGAGAGGTAAATGTGAAGAGTTCGGGATTCGACAAAGGTTTGTTGCTTTATCCTTTTGTTTCTTGCATGCTTCTTATAAAGTTTATCTATTATTATTTCTATTTTCTTTGTTGTTTTTTTCTTTAAAAACTGAAAATCAAAATACAAAGCGATCTTACGCTTCTGCAGGAATTTGATTTCCTTCAAGGGGAGCATGAGGGCCTCGAGAGGAGGTATGCTTGTCCCAACGTCTAAGAGCCTTATCAAACTGCTTTGCCAGAAGAGATATGGATTCCGTAAGATTCTCATCAGAATCTTTGGGTTACATGCTTCCATCATCTGTAGAGGATTTGAGTGCAATTCCCTTGACCTTATTTTCTATTTTGTCACCTAAGGTCATTTCAAATGTTCGTAGAGACTTGAACAACTCATCAATTTTCATTGTACTGATATCTTACACTTCTTCGATAGCAGTAACATTCATATCAAATCTTTTGGGGAGAGCGAAGAACTTTACAAACCAGTTTCTCTTCAAATATTTTTTCACCAAGAGAAAAGGATTCATTAATAATGTCAAGAAGACGAATATTAAACTCAGACATACTCTCATCAACACACATTTTTAGAGATTCAAATTTCGTTGTCAAAAGTTGTAACCTTGACGTCTTTACTTTCGACGTTCGCTCGTGAGCCACAGTAAGAATCTTCCATAATTCTTTAGCAGTAAAAAATGTGTTGATTAGCCTGAAAATATTTTGATCGACACCATTGAAAATATCATTCGGTGCTTATGAGTTTCCTAGAGAGGCTAGATCTTCTTCTTCAGCCCTGTCCTTCTCAGGTTTTAGAGTAACCACACCATATTTGTCTATCACATTTGGGTGTATCCACCCATTGAGAACCACCTTATATGATTTGTTGTTTATGGATTTAAGAAAAGCAATCATACGAGCCTTCCAATAGGAGTATTTTGTCCCATCAAGGACTGGCAGCTGAGATGTAGATCCACCTTCTTTGATTGACTCCATTAAGAACTCAATAACAGCAATCAACCCGCTCTGATACCAATTGAATTAAAGAAGGATGAATTACAATGATATCAAAAGCTAGGAAAGATATCACAAACAAAATAACAACAATTGTGCGAGAAAAGAGAAAGATAGAAAACACATAAATTTGTTACCCAGTTTAGTGTAATCACACCTTCCTTTGGGAGGATCTGTGCCTGAGTGAAAAGAAATTCACTAGTATGTAATTTAGTTCTAGAACACGCACATAAACTAAAATTACATAAAGTTAGCTTACACATAACTGAATTACTAGTGAGGCTTACACATAACTGAATTACTAATGAGCTAGTTAGGCTCCCCCTAACATCAATACGCTCTTCATTGAGTTTGCAGAATTAGGCCCCCCCTAAAATTGTTGCCACAGTAATGATCTCACATTCTCTTCACCTTTAGATGAATAACCACTCACCTAATGTCTTTACCAACTCTATCAATGTCCGTTTTTTCAAAACATGCTTTTGAGACCATCTAGTTAATTTCACGAAGATAATACATATACAACCCCACAGTTTCTTCACCAAACTTTTTTTTTTTTGAACAAGAATCTCTAAATCAAGAGGATTTTGATAGCTGACCTAAAAACCCCACCGTTTTTTTGACGTTTCTTTTTGTCCAAGTTTCTTCGGTCTAAAATTCCTGAAAAATTAGCTTTTTATGATTATATTGGGAATAATCCTGCAAAAGGTGGATCCCTGGAGAGATAGTTCACTAATAGACCAAAGGATTCGAAATGTCGACAATCCATAACCAACTGCAACAAAGAAGGAAAAAAATCTTCCAACAGATCACTATCGATTAGGAAAAAATCTTACTAAAGATAGAGACAAAGAATCTAACATAAAAGAAAATATTATCTGTCAACCATAACAATAATATAACTTATTTGGAACTTGAATTCAAGTATGGAAGCCAAAAAATCATGATAATCTCGCTCTACAATCTTAAACCAGAGCGAGAAGTACCTAGCATGTCGAGTTTTGGCCACATAGCAAGGGTTGGAGAAAGAGCGAGAGCGAGATCGTACTTGGGCGAGAGCCAGAGCTAGCATGACTGAGAGTAAAAAAGCAGAGGAAAAATATAGAGGGAAAGGGTTGGATGGAGAGAAAAAATGCATATGAAGTTTGATATTTTTGGGATTTTTTGGTCTTCAGAGAAAAGAGTAGTGTGTTTTCGCTCAAACCAAGGTATATAGACTACGGGAAGATAAGGACAAAGTACGTCAAAAATCCAGATGAGTCTCATGTAGTTCATTCCATTGTAATCAGTTTGATACCTCAGTGGGAAAATCAAAGTGTAGGAATGAGGGTAATGTTAAAATGTTGGCCCCACCAATGCTTTTCACTTACAAAATAAGTAAACAGCCAGAAAAGTAGTTAAATGGGCCTTCTTCCATGAATTGGACTACAATCCTTTAAATTGCAAGGAAGTAAACGAGACCTTAATTTAATTCAAAACTACTCTCTTGAAATAGAAATCTATTAGAATGAAGAGAGAAAAATTAGAATTTGCTTGTCGTGTATAGTGGTGACGACGTAGAATATTGTGTCAATGTTTAAGTCTCGATTTTTATTTTAGGTCAGTGCTACACCATCCTTCAAGATAGTTTTCAAGGGTGTTGTTTGTAATTTAACTTTCAATACATTGGTAGGTGTGAGAGAGAAAGTGTAAAAGAGAGGAAGGTTGTCACTAGCCACACCTAGCTAAATTTGCTAATGATGGCGAGAATGAGGAGAAATGAATAAATAAAAAGAATATATGTACTAATATTATAAACATTATATAATAATAATAGATGTCCACTAGTGTCATGCTTAGTTGTTCAATGCAAGTGTCATTTTCTCATTATCACATGTGTTGGCTATGTGTCATTCAACCACCCATGCATAGTGTCTAAGTGTGTCACTTCCTACTTGCTAAAATTTTCTATAAATAAGTGATCATTTGTAGATTTTGTAGAGATATATACATTGGTTGAAACTCCATCAATTTTGGAGAAAGTGGAGATTTTTTAAGAAATTTTCTATTTTCTATTATTTTTATTTATTTATCATTATTTTTATTTATTTGTTTATATATTTATTTTAATATTATATTTATTAATATTCATGTTTCGATTATGCCTCGTTTTTCCTACAATTCACAACAAGCACGAGCTTCGATCATTTTCCCCGCTAAAGATAGGTCTTAAAGGTATGTCGGTTTTTCCCTCTTTGTTATAATTAATAAATTAAATGTTGTTTTACATATTTGATATATGTTAAGTTTTTTAATATAAATATAATATTTTGTAATAATGTTACTATGAAAAATATTACAAAATTAGAATTTGTAGCATTTGATATTAATGGTAATAATTATTTGTCATTAGTGTTTGATGCCAAAATACATCTGGATGTCACGAAATTATGATCATCAGAAAATAATTTTTTTTTCCAAAAGCTCGTCGTAAATAGATGGGCTTGAGGCTCCAAAATTTTAAATCAATATAATATAGAAGACATTTTTCTACATTTCAGATATGCTTCTGTAGTAACAATATCGAGAGAAATATTGTAAAAGTATTTTGCACTTATATGATGTCTTCTCGTGGCTAAATGAAATAACGAATTATTGATTAAAAAAATATGAATCTCAGCCAATTAGAGCAATAACATTCTCTAAAGTGAATGTTGTAAAATTTAAATCGTGGATGAAAAGTCATGAATCTCAACCAGCTGGAACAACAATATTCCCTGAAGTGAATACTATGAATTTTAATAATTGTGGCCGAGATCGTGGTCATGGTTGAGGTCGTGACCGTGGCAGAAGAAGAAATAATTATTATTTGAGTTGTGGTCGTTCTAATTATTCAAATTTCAAAAGAACCACACAAAATGATGATCACAAAGGAAAACCTCCACAAGATAAGAATTAAAAAAATGTTGGAAATAAATGCTTCCGATGTGGAATAACTGGGCATTGATCATGTATCTGTCGTATGTTGAAACACTTAATTGATCTCTATCAAGCCTCCTTGAAGGAAAAAGGAAAAATGTGGAAGCAAATTTTACATACCAGGATAATGACATATTTGACCCATCCCATATGAAAAATTTGGATGTGACAGACTTCTTGGAATCTCTTGAAGAGAAAATTGGCAAAATTAATGGAACATCAAGTGTTTCCTTTGACTTTGAAAATATCTAGATTTAATGTTGTTTTTTTTCCTTTTTCATCTCCATGTTTTTTTTATTCTCTTAATAGATGTTAACCTTTGTATATTCCAAATGTTGTTTGTCTTATTGTAATCATTTTCTTTTAATGAAGAAACCTTGATCATTTTCATATATTGGGTGACTTAAAAATGAGTAAAGAAGATCTATGTCTGACAGACAGTGCAACTACACATGCTATACTTACAAGTAAAAAATATTTTTCCAAACTGACAATGCTGGAAACAAAAGTCAATACAATATCAAGTTCTGCAAACCTGATTGAAGATTTGGAAAAGCAAATATTATTTTTCCTAGAGGAACAAAAATTTTAATTGACAATGCATTATTCTCTAGTCAGTCAAAGAGAAATCTACTTGGTTTTAAAGATATACGTTGCAATGGTTATCATATTGAGACTGATAATAAGAATAATGTGGAATATCTATATATCATATTCATTGTCTCAAATTAAAAACGTATATTGGAAGAGTTGCCTCCTTTATCTTCTAGATTGTATTATACTCATATACAAGTAATTGAAACATATGCAACAATGAACCTGAAGTTCATGAATCTAGACATTACAATTTGGCATGACCGATTGGGTCATCTAAGATCTATAATGACGAGGAGAATTACTGAAAATTTAAATGGACACCTATTGAAGAACCAGAAGATTCTTCAATCTAATGAATTACCGTGTGATGCTTGCTCTCAAGAAAAAATGATAATTAACCATCACCAACTAAAGTGAGGACTGAATCACCTACATTTTTAAAACGAATTCATGGTGATATATGTGGACCCATTAACCCACCAAGTAGACCATTAAGATATTTTATGGTATTAATAGATGCTTCCAGCAGATGATCACACATGTGCTTATTATCAAGTCAAAATCTTGTATTTGCAAGATTACTTACTCAAATATTTAGGTTAAGAGCACAATTTCCTGATTATACAATTAAGACCATTTGTCTTGATAATGCTGGTGAATTTACATCCTAGACTTTTGATAATTATTGTATGTCAATTGGGATAAGTGTTGAACATCTTGTAGCTCATGTTCATACACAAAATAGTTTAGCAGAATCATTTATAAAATGTTTACAATTAATTGCAAGACTATTACTTATGAGAGCTAAGCTTCCTTCATCTGTATGGGGACATGCTATCTTGCACGCAGTATCACTTATACGCATTAGGCCAGTAGCTTATCATAAGTACTTGTCATAACAATTAGCTCATCGTCAAGAGCCAAATATTTTCCATCTGAGAATTTTTGGATGTGCAATATATGTTCCAATTGCTCCACCATAAAGCACTAAGATGGGTCCTCAAAGGAGTTTAGGAATATATGTTGGATATGATTCCTCATCAATTATCAAATATCTTGAACCCCCTGACGAGTGATGTATTTACTGCACAATTTGCTAATTGTCATTTTAATGAGACAAATTTTTCCAACATTAGGGGAGGAATTAAGAAGTTAGAAAAAGAAATTACATGGAATACATCGTTATTGTCTCATTTAGATGCCCATACAGATTAGTGTGAACTTGAAGTTAAGAAGATAATTCATTTGCAAAATATAACAAATCAAATACTAGATGCGTTTATAGATGTAAAGAAAGTAACTAAGTCACATATACCAACTACAAATGTTCTATAAAAATTTGATATCGCAACCCAGCAAGTTGTCACTAATGAGTCTAAAACACGCCAGAAGCGTGGCAAACTAGTGGATTCTAAAGATAAAAATCCCCAGAAAAGAAAAATAATTAATTGTCAAGAAGACTTGGTCGATGATGTAAATATCCATAAAGAAATCCTCGACATGACTAGTGAGGAAGGTGAAGTACCTAAAGATAATAATGAGATTTCAATAAACTATGACATGTCAAGAAAAAGATGGAATCGAACTAATGTAATTATTGACAACATTTTTGCGTATAATGTTGCTCTTGATATTATATCTGAAAATGAGAATCCTGAACCAAAATCTGTTGAAGAATGTCGACATAGAAAAAATTGGCTTCAGTGGAAAGAAGTAATCGAGGCAGAATTAAACTCACTTTCAAAACGTCAGATTTTTGGACCTGTAGTCCAAACATCAAAAGGTGTTAAACCTGTGGGATACAAATGGGTATTAGTGAGGAAAACTAATGAAAATAATGAGGTCATAAGATATAAAGTAAGACGAGTTGCACAAGGTTTTTCGCAAAGACCTGGTATTAATTTTGAGAAGACGTATTCTCCGGTGGTGGATGCAATTACATTAAGATATTTAATTGGCTTGACTGTGTATAAAAGTCTAGATATGCATCTTATGGATGTAGTCACAACATATTTATATGGATCTCTTGATAATGATATTTATATGAGAATCCCAAAAGGATTTAAGGTACCTGAAACATATAAATCAAATTTTTGGGAATTGTATTCCATAAAGTTATAGAGATCGCTATATGGATTGAAACAATCAGGACGAATGTGGCACAATCTCCTAAGTGAATATTTATTGAAAGAAGGATATAAAAAATAATCCAATATGTCCGTATGTTTTTATAAAGAAATCACAGTTGGGATTTGCTATTATAAATATATATATTGATGATTTAAATATAATTGGAACTCATGAAGAGTTTTCAAAGGCAATATGGGATATTTATTCATCAGTCATCTTATACAGAAAAAGTTTTGAAAAGATTTTATATGGACAAAGCACATCCATTGAACATTCCAATGGAAGTTCATTCACTAGATGTAAAGAAAGATAGATTGCGACCTCGAGATGATAATGAAGAACTTCTTGGTCCTGAAGTAGCATATCTTAGTGCAATTGATGCACATATGTATCTTGCTAATAATACAAGACTAGATATTGCATTTTCAGTGAATTTATTAGCAAGACATAGTTCTTCTCCAACAAAAGACATTGGAGCGGAGTTAAACATATACTCTATTATCTCCGCGGGACAATCAATATGGGTTTGTTTATTCAAATAAATCAAATTTTGATCTAGTTGGTTTTGTAGATTCTAGATATTTATCTGATCCATACAAAACTAGATCTCAAACAAGTTATCTATTCACATATGGAGGAATTATGTATCGTGGCGGCCAATGAAACAAACCATAACAACCACTTCCTCAAATTATGCTGAAATTCTTGCAATTAACGAGGCTAGTCGAGAATGTGTATGGCTAATATCAATGATAAAGTACATTCGTGAAACATGTGGTTTATCTTCTAGTAAAAGTCATCCAACGATATTTTACGAAGAAAACACAACATGCATATCACAAATCAAAGGAGGTGAAGGAACTCTAAATAAAGAACCAGTGAGCGAAAGCGAATTGTTCCAACTTTCATTGAGAAAGAACACAAACAATTACAATCTCAAAGAACAAATTATGCATAAAAAATAAACTACAATCATGCTTCTTTAATTGAACAAGGGATAGAGTATGCAAACCTTTGAAGAACTCTTTCTTCAAGTATCCCTCGTGAAGGATCTCAGATCTAAGAGTTCCATGAGCACATTCGGATCACTCCGATCTCACCATGACCGAAATACATCAATATACATTCAACACATACAATTATGCAAACAAAACTTAATTAACGGCATGCTTAGAACAAGATAAATAACAAGGGAAAGAGTTCCATACCAGTTGAAGACGTTTTTCACACTTTAGAACTCCAATGCAGCGGAAAACCTCCACGCGATCTACCAACGTCCAGCAGCAGCGTCAATAAAAGCAGCACGAACACGAATACCACAACGGGGATGACACCACCACTAAAGAGCCCTAGGTATTCTCGGAGTGAAAACCCAAAGGGTGGTCTTTGGTGAATTTAGTGAGAAAGGAGGAAACACAAATCATGTAAGCGATAAGCAAGTGGGAGGGAAAAAAACGCTATCACATAGCAGAAGTGCTTATCGTTTAGGAGGAGCTACATGATCGTGTAGTATTTATTGCACGATCATTTAGGAAAAAGTACACGGTCGTTTAGTAAAAATGGCACACTATACGATCGTTTAGAGAAGCTATCCGATCATGTAGGAAATAGCATGCGGTCGTTTAACGCGAGGTGGACGATCGTTTAGGCAGAGAAGAGCTATCGTATAGTCTCTCAAGCGATCATTTATATTCACCAATGCGTGCTTCCGATCTCTTTTCGGGCGATCTGACGACGGACGATCAAAATGAAAACCTTTTTTTTCATTTTAATTCATCGGTTACATTAACCGACGCTCCCCACTAACCCACGTCCGAACGTGAAAAATGTATTAATTATCATATAATCATTCAACTAATTAATTAATAAATATAATCATATTATATTTTTATCCTATAGTTTGATATCATATATCGACTATAGTATTTTCTCATCTACTTGATATAAATCATATTTATATCTAATTTCCTCTAAAATAATGTATCTCACACATTTTCCAATTATATCATATATAATTAACCAGTCCAATTATATCATATATAATCAAACTTCCTCTTGTCAATTTAAACATTTCAAATTAACCCAAATATTGGTTCTCGACTTTATCCAAGCTACCTAGGGGACCTAATGGACCTGTGGCTCGAAGCTCCAACGATTCGTGAATAGCTGACTAAACTCTTTAGCCACGAGATCCACCATCCGTTAACTGTCAGGCATTCCACTAAAGACCAACAATTGAACTCTTCTTACCACAGATATATTTCTTTATCCATCGGATATAACCAATCATGAGTACGATGACCCTTCACAGATGTTCGTAAGTACAGTTGGGCCAAATTACCGTTATGCTCCTGTAGTTACATCTCACTCATTAAGTACCACTGATTCCTCTAATGAACAATACAACATGGTCCAACTATGTGTGAACACCTCTCGGGCCAAGAGAAGGTGTGTGGCGCCACATCGTTCAAGCCTCGGAATCAGCCCTTAAGGGAGCTATCTATCTACTTACCCCTGCCTCAGGGAAGGAGTGAATTCCATCTTGTGTAGCTGAGTTTCCAACTCCCAAATCAAACGAATCCCCAAAATGGTAGGTTTGAATCGGTGAACTGGCCACTCACACCCATATAAATCAAAGGACCGCCCTCAATGGCAGAAGTTCCCAACTCACTCAAGATTGAGGTCATGTTACCTATGGTCATCTTAGTGAAGTGAAGTTTCTGTCATGAACGGTGTTATATAACGAGATGTTAACACTTTGTGGTCAGGTCTTATACAAACTCTTTGTATAGGACGCCCCACTTACATGTCCCCAACACGAATGATCAGGATCAGACCATCTGTGACAAGTCACAACACTTGTGACCATTCTACAAAGCGGGTCGCATCTGTAGCAGGATAAAGTTTCCCTCCTATATCCATATACTACAGACCATTTTGATTATCACTCAAGACATGATCCACTTGTATGTCATCACATACATGCTTGAGTCACATACAGATAACCAGAGATTTTATGTTTATTAGTTTGTGGTAAAGCAAATAAAACAAATAAATGAGCAAAAATACAAGATGTGAAGTAAATATCATATATTAACAACACAAGCATTCGTACAAACTATTTACAAACTACAGGACACGAGACTTTAGGGCATCAACCCAACACCTCGATCGTTCAGTAGCTCGTTCAACGACACGAACTCGAATGCAACGATCAGAACAACTAAGAGCATGCACTGAAGAATCCTCGATCACTATCGAGTGTAACTCGATCCTCGACCCTCAAACGGAACAAGAATACCACTACAAGAGTTACCTTGGTATTCTCAGTGTGAGAATCCAAGAGTTGTGGGCTCTGTATGACTTTGAACATAGGAATGAATGAGGTAAACGATCGAGTAAGTGGGAGAAGGAAGAAATCTATCGTATAGACTTAATACTCGATCGTGCAGTAAGAAGAAGCCTATCATATAGACTTGCTACTCGATTGTGTAGTAACGAGTAACTATCGTATAGTAAACTCGATACTTGATCGTTTAGGCTGTGAGATGCTATCGTTTAATAAAACTCTTTTACTTGATAGATTTTCTTTTGTTAGACCGATTCAATGAATCATCAACCTATGATTTTGGAAAACCATTTTCCTCTCTATCTCACAGTTGTTATAACCGTGCATAACCTCCCATTCAAGTTGGTTATTGAAGTAAAAGAAAAATTAATTATCATATAATTAATATATTATAAATAAATATAATAACCAACTTATCATATTATATTTATAGCCTATAGTTTTAATATTTCATCATATGAAACATATAAACCATAGTTCTTTTTCTATTTTATGGTATTTAATATAAATCATATTTATATTAATTCCTCCAATTAATAATGTATCAAATACATCATATCAATTATATCACATAATTGAACCAATTTAATTATATCATATATAATCAGATTTCCTCTTGTTAATTTGAACACTTCAAATTAACCCAAAATCTGATTCTCAACTTGAACACATTGAGCTACCAAGGGAACCTTATGGACCTGTAGATTGAAGCTCCAACGATACACGAATAACTAGCTAAACTCTTTAATCACAAGACCCACTATCCATTAATTATTGGTCACTCCACTAAAGACCGACAGTTGCACTCTTCGCACTACAGATATATTTCTGTGTCCATTGGATATAACTAATTAATAGTGTGATGACCCTTCACAAATCGCTCGTAAGTACAGCTGGGCCAATTTATCGTTTTACCCCTGTAGTTACATCTAACTCCTTAAGTACCACTGATTCCTTTAATGAATAATAAGTCATAGTCTTACTATGACTGAGTTCTCTCTTCCCAAGAGAGGGTGTGACCACTATGTTCAAGATTCGGAATCAACCCTTAAGGGAGCAATTTATCTACTTACCCCAACTTCGAGGAAGGAGTAAATTCCGTCTTGTGTAGCTGAGTTCCCAGCTCCCCAATCAGACGAATCTCCAAAATGGTAAGCTTGTTGAGTTGGCAATCTGGTCACTCTCACCCATACAAATCAAAGGACCGCCCTTATGAGCAGGAGTTCCCAACTCACTCAGTACTAAGGTCATGTCACATATGGTCATCCTAGTGAAATGTAAGTCTCAATTATGAATGACGTTATATAAAGAGACTAATCATTTCGTGGTCTGGTCTTATACAAACTCTTTGTATAGGATACTCCCGCTAGCATGTCTCCACATGAATGGTCAGGATCAGACCATTTATAGCACTTAATAACACTTCTAACATCTACAAAGTGGGTCGCATCCATAGTGTTACCAGGATAAGGTATCCCTCATTTATCCATATACTACAGACCATTTAACTTATTACTTAAGGCATGATCCACTTGTATGTCTCCACATACATGCTTAAGTTACATAAAATAACCTCGAATCTTAGTTTATTGGATTGAGTAAATGCTTATAAAATAACACTGATTTTATTAATAACAATATGTTTACAGAGTGTTTACAAACTACGAAACTACCAAGAGAATTAGAACACCAATCCCAACAGGAGGATATATTAAAGTAGATAGAACAAAACATATTTCACATAAACTTTTCTACACTTATGATCTTGAAGAAAATGATGACATCATTGTACAACAAATTTGTTCGAAAGATAACCTGACAGACTTATACAAAAGTATTATCTACCATAACCTTTGAAAAATTGGTACACAACATTGGAATGCGGCGACTCAGAGATCTTAAGTGATGTTTTCACGAGGGGGAGCAAATATATTCTTTTGAAAGTATAAATTATATGAAATATGTACTTTTTTCCTTCACTAGGATTTTTTTCCCATGTGGTTTTTTCCAAATAAGGTTTTAATGAGGCATATTTCATATGTTGAATAGGTATCTAAGGGAGAGTATTATAAATATTATATATGATAATAAATGCCCATTGGTGCCATGCTTAGTGTCCAATGTCAAGTGTCATTTTCTCATTATCACATGTGTTGGCTATATGTCATCCAACCACCTATGCATAGTGTCCAAGTGTGTCATTTCCTACTTGCCAAAATTTCCTATAAATAAGTGGTCATTTGTGAATTTTGTGGAGATATATACATTGGTTGAAACTCCGTCAATTTTGGAGAAAGTTGAGATTTCTTAAGAAATTTCATATTTCCTATTATTTTATTTATTTATCATTATTTTATTTTATTTGTTTATATATTTATTTTAATATTATATTTATTAATATTCGTGTTCCCATTGTGCCTCGTTTTTCCCACAAATTCACAACAACTAAAATATTATTACTTTTTATTTATTAGTATTTTAAATGAAAAAAATCAATTTAACATCGAAAATTGTCATGTTATTATCAATTTTAACAATGATTTTTTAGTTACATAAAATTTATACTTCAAACTTAGATAACTGTTGGCAATCTTAACTCTAAACTTTAAAGTTATTGCAATTTTAACCCTCTAATGATTTTTTGCTCTAATTTTTTTTTTGTTAAATATTGTTTTGGTCTCTATTTTAAAGTTTACTCAATTTTAGTCCATATACTTTCAATTGTTTTGTTTCGTCATTGTACTTTCAATAAATATTCAATTTTAATATTTGTAGAAATTTGATAGTCATTGTTTTTTTTTTTTTTTTTTTTTTTAAATTTGAAGGTCTAATTTTAACACTTGTAGATTGAAATGTCCATGGGGTAGGATGATTTTCCTATCCCTGTTGTTATTCCTCACATCATTACCCATCCCACAAATTATCTATGAGAATACAGTGGGGATTCAAACTTTTCCTCGTTAAAAAAAATCAATGAACTTAAATCATCAATATAAAGAATTTTTCATTAAATAGTTAAATTCCTCACTAATTATTTTATATGATTAGTTTTACATGGGTGAAAAATTACTTTACTTTTCTATTAAATTATTCATATATAATCTAAATTTAAATGTTTGATTCAAACATATTATTTATCTTTACCATTAAATAATAAAATTTTAAATTTAAGTATAATATTTATACAATAATAATAGCAACAACATAATATTAAAATATTATAATAAATAAAGAAAAAGGCTAGGGTAGAGGCCACGAATGCATTTTTCGTTCCTATCCTCGTTTAGTTAGGAAAATTTTTCCCATTCCATCCTCTATTTCTCACCTAATTAGGGTGAGTCCCCGTGGGGCTGTCTCCATAGGAAAAATAGACATTTGTACTTATAGAAGTTTGTGGGCCTAATTTTTATAATTGAAAATTTAAAGGTAAAATTGTAACTACTATCTCACTTTAGGATGATTTATGCAATTTGTCATTTTTTGGGTGGTTAATTTAACCCAACATTAAATTGATAGGTGAACGAAATCTTGTTGAAGCACAATATAGGTGAACAACAAAATCAAAGAAAAGAAAAGAAAAACTAAAACCCTAAAAAACAAAACCCATTTCGCGGTTCTCTCTTTCTCTTCCTTTCCCGTGTCTGTTCAGTCGTCACTCATCACTGATCGAACAAAGCAGATACCCAAATTCGTAACACGAATCACTGAACCAACAATTTCCCATTTCATTTCTTCCTTCCAAATTCCAAACAATCAAACGAAGAAGAAGAACAAGAAGAAGAAGAAGAAGAAGGAGAAAAGATCTCCTTTCTTCCCACATTCCCCCAATCTGATTTCCCTTCCCCCCCATGGATTCACGGGAGAGGTCGATGCCTTCTGTTCATCAACATCAGCCACAATCAACTCCACCCAACAGGATGATTCCCAACAACGCTTCTTATTCCACTAATTTGCCCAATTCCAACAATACTTCCCCTTTGATCAACCCCAATTCCGCTGCTGCTCAGATGATGTCTTCCGCTTCACGATTTCCCTTCAACTCCATGATGGGTTCCTCCTCTAAGCCCTCCGAATCCCCCAATGCGGCTTCTTATGATGGATCGCAGTCTGAATTGCGCACTGGTGGCTTTAACATTGATTCTGGGAAGAAGAAAAGAGGCCGCCCCAGGAAGTATTCTCCAGATGGGAATATCGCCTTGGGTTTATCCCCAACCCCCATCACTTCTTCCGCCGTTCCTGGTGATTCCGCCGGCATGAACTCCCCGGATCCTCGCCCTAAAAAGAACAGGGGACGGCCGCCTGGTACAGGGAAGAGGCAGATGGATGCTTTGGGTACTCATCCTTCTTGTTTTTCTTTCCTTATTTTCTTTTATTTTTTGTTTTCTGTGTGCCTTGTGTAATGGTGTTATCCCGGTGGACAGGGACTGGCGGTGTTGGCTTTACTCCTCATGTCATTCTTGTGAAACCAGGAGAGGTAAAGAAATTTGCTTTCTTTTGTATTATTATATGGGTGTTGAATTGGATTTGATGTTATTATGTTTTCTTTTTTGAACTCTTTTTTGAACTTTTATTATCTCTTCAATGGTATTCAATTCTAGTTATTTCCTCTATCCATTGGTTGGGCTTCTATGTGTAGTTCATTAAATGAATGAGCCGGGAGGTTGTCGATTTAAGATTAGATATTGAGATTCTACAACATTGGCTGATGCACCATAACTCCTTTCCTTGAGAATGTGGATATGTAAATCTTTGTGTTGTATGTTGTTGTCTCTCCCTTGTTCATAACACTTGTACTGCCATAATGTTACTCGGCTTGATAGAAAAAAGAGTGAGAGAGAGAGAGTAACTCAAATGAGAAAGAGTTTTGAGTTGAATGTAGATGGTGTATAATAAAAAGAAAGAATGCATCAGAAGTTTACAACATATAGAGTTATGAACCTGTTTTTGTGGAAAACAGATAAGGTAATTTCCTTGGTATGCTCTTCTCGCATCTTTATCTTTTTAATAAAATGACAATGGCATGAGACTACTTTCAAAAGTACAAAGCCCCTGGATTCTGAGGCCTAAAAATGCCTCAATTTTAAGTTTAGATGTATACACTCTGTCAATGAAGTGATGGTAAGAGAAAATGAGAATAATATATGATTATACAGAAAGTTTTCACGGTTTTGAATTAGATGGTTAAAATTGGGATTTTTTTGCAAATTCCTTGAACACCTTTTTGGGCTTTTTCTTTTGTAGTTTGCATATTTCAGTGGATATTTATTGTTTCCTATAAAAAAGCTTTCCAACATTTGAATGTTTTATTCATCCTACAAAAGATTTGTGCTAGCAAGTTTCAGTGCTAATTGATTCAAATAAATAGCAAACTGAACTGTGTTGTGATTTCTGGAACTGCCCATGCTAGAATAATTGAGCTATATTGGTTTTGGCTGATTCCAAGGTAAGAATTTTAACTATTTCACCTTATCGTGTAGTATTAGGAAACTATACAAATAGCCTTTTGTGATATTAGATTTGCTCCAGAAACAGAAAGGAAAACAATTGTTCTCACTTCTGAATCTGATATATCAAATTCCTATCAAGATCTAGCTTTTCCCACAATAACATCAATTTTTTGCTTGTGAAGGAAACCCATTGGAATGAGAGTTTGATGGAAGGGAAACACTTTTTTTTTTTTGTCAAACTGTTATACTGCTCATTTCAAAGTGTGGTTCTCGTTCCTCTTTTGGTTCTGCATTGAATTGGATCCACGATGTGTAAAGTTCGATATTGTGATTTCTTGTCATTTTTAAGATATAATGTTAATATTTGATTGTCCAAAGTCAAAACAGTTTCCTAATCCTGGATTCAGAGTGGAGTCTTGTTATGAACTGTAAATGTTGATGGGAGACCTGTTTCGATTGAAATTAGGCTCGAGTGATAGAAGCTGCTTTTGGGGATACTCTTCATCACTCAACAGCCTCTTAAATTTGTGTTGCAAGACTTTTTAACATTGTAGAATCTAGATTGTGCGGTGCAAGGGAGGTGGCTGGTCTATTAGTTAGAGGAGAATTTTGATTGGTTAGGAAATAGAAACATGACTATCCTTGAAGGAGCTTTTCAGGAACTTTCTAGTTCAGTTTGGTTTGGCTCTATTTCTTGGTCTTTTCATTTACAAAGAGAGATCGTTCTTCCTTGAGACATCACCAAAGCTATTTGGCATCAAAATACCACAAGAAAGTGATTTTTTACATGGTATCTGATTCTTCAAGGGTTAAGCACCTACAGATAAGATATCGTTCGTTTGTGTCATCCTTGTCGCCATCTGGTTTGTTTTTGTGGTAGGATGTATTTGAGAATGCTTCGTTTGTTCTTTTTGGATGAAAAGTCTAAATGTAGGGAAAAACTTCATAAACTTTGTAGTTTGTTTTGGTTGCAGACTTCCCGTTGGTAATGTCCATTAATTTTTTTAAGGAACCCCTTTGAAAAAGAAAACTAAAGCATTGTAATTGTGCGTGATAAAAGCTCTTCTTTGAGCAAAATGATGATGATGATAATAATAATAATAATAATAATAAATAAGTAAATAAGTAAAGAGCTCTTCTCTTTGAGGTTTGGGTGGAGAGAAACACAGAATTTTTTGAAAGAGCGGCAAAAACTGGGAGGGTTGTCTGAGAAGAAATTAAATTCTGGTTGTCTGAGAAGAAATTAAATTCTGACTTTCTTTTCTAGTGTCCTCTGCTTTAGATTGTAATCACCTCATTTGCTCTTCTAATATTTAAAAAATGCTGTTTTTTCTTTCTTTGAACCTTTATGAATATTAATCTGTTCAGGAAGGCAAGAAAGGAAATCTCTACAACTTGTTAAGTACGAAGGTCCATCGTAACATATTTTCTGACAATCTAGCAATGTTATTTCAAGAAATGTGCTCTTTTTCATTTTTTGGATGGTCGTGATGCTTGGGCAGGTTTGCACACACATCCACATTGTTCCGATGCCAAATTTGGAGGTCTTAACTGATGCCGTATTTTCCTCACTGTTGTTTTTCTTTATAGGAATGAATTTTGAGGTTTCCTCTTTAAAAAATCTATGGTACTATCTAGTGGCCACCAGTTAATTGAAATGGCGGCATTTCACTTTTAAGACTGATAGGATCATTCATAAATATAGTTTTGTCATTAAAACCACATAGATACTTTTTTAATTCAGTATTTAAAAGCATTTACAATAATCATCTTTCGGGCATTTTCTGCTCTTGACCTTTTCTGGAACAAATTGGTATTTTAGAGTAGTTCTCCATGGTACAGACTTTTGTGCTATTGAATGTGTTTTAATAGTTTACTCTCCCTCCTTAATATGGATATGGATTTATAAGTTTCAAGGGTTAATCGATACCTGTTTTAAAAAGATGTATTTTCATTGATTTACAGGACATTGCCTCAAAAGTTATGGCATTCTCACAGCAGGGGCCGAGGACTGTTTGTATTCTCTCTGCCCATGGTGCTGTCTGCAATGTTACCCTTCAACCCGCGATGGCAGCTGGTACTGTGTCATATGAGGCAAGTTTTATATTTCATTTTCCTCGATTGACTTTGGAGAATTGTAGCCATCAAGTGATATCAGACTTGATATTGTTTACTGTACATTCTAACACATCAACTTCGAAAGCGGAGAAGGATCCATGTGAGAGTTTTGCATAAGCTTATGTGCACACATGATGTTCTTGTTTATTATTGCTGGTCCTCACTCTTCTCTACTCTTGATGTTGGTTTTCCTTTGGAGGCTGAGAGTCACTTTACATCAAACGCTTGTACATTGTATTAGGCTAGCTATCCCATTCCTGCATGTACTATCTGCCTCTCATAACCTTCTTGAAATTTTACCGTCTTTTTTCTTCATCATTTTCATTTGTTGAAAGTCATGTTTGTGTTTGCTTTTCAATTTAATTGGTTACTCTTTGCCCTGTATTATGGCGATGAAAAGTAAAACCATGGCCTTTTACAAACATTGCCATTTTCATGAACTATATAGAGAAGAGGCACGTTTCTTCTAAACAGTTCTCTTTCTGAATTTTCAAATGAGTTGTTTATTTCCAAGTGAAGAATGGAAAGTCATGGTAACTCAATTCATCAATTCATCAGTGCCAACCTTGAGTTAGCTTGTTCTAGTACATAGTAAGTGCATGGTGTTGGTGACCCCTGACCAGCAGTTCATGCTTTTATCTGCATGGAGATTATCGTAATCCCCTCTGTTTGTAAGATGTGCTAGTGCTAGTACTCGTAATGTATTTCATCTGTTTCTTCCAAGCCTGCCACAAGAACAAAAAGGTAGCATTGATCATTAAGGGTTTTAGCCTTGTGGCTGAAGGTGTGACCCAAAGGTGGTTGGAGTAAGAAGAATCCCCTAGGTTTTTGGGAGCACAGCAGGAGAGACTGAAGGAGCTGTATTGCAAATCGGTGGCAAAGGGGCAGGGTATATACAAACGTTGGTTATTTTCACTCTTGTTCTTACATAGCACACACGACTGACTAGGGGCTGATAACAGTTGAGCTTCATTTATTTTCTGCCGGAGGTATTAAGTTTACTGTAGTGCCATAACTGATCAAAGACTTTGATCTTCTAAGGATATTAATATCTAACTGACATTTTTAACTTTATTGGGAGAAGAATAGTTCTTGGGAAGAAAATGGAGTGGCAAGAGAAACGAATAGAGTTTCCAAGATTTGTGATCTGAAATCTGCAACCCGACTGGAAAAAAATTCTCGCTAGATTGTAGGAAAAAGTAACTAGAGGTAAGATTTAATTGGTCATCATTCTTGTTCAGCTGCTGCTTTTTTTCTTTTCTTTTCTTTTTTTTTTAAAAAAATATTAACAAAATAATATAATAATAATAAAACAAATAAATAAAATAAAATAAAATAACCATAAATTTTTTGAGGAGGAGAAAGGCTGCCTCAACCAGGGTTAAGGAAATTGCCAAAAAAAAAGAAAAAAAAAACCTCCTAACGATCACAAACAGTAGGTCAGATTTGTGGGCACAGCTTATGTTTGATTTTTTTTTTTTTTTATTAGAAACTATTTGATTGATAAATGAAATATCCAAGATACAAAATGTTCCAGGAAACAACAAGAAATTATTTGATTGATAAATGAAATATCCAAAGCTGAAGTTTAATTTGGGCGTATGCTTCCACAAGGATGTCATATTTGTCTTCCTGAGATTATTTCAGGCTGGTGGTTTCCCTTCCTGAGATTATTTCAGGCTGGTGGTTTCCAAAGAAAAGATTCTAGATGAACATCTTGACTTTCTTAGTATAAGAGTCATTCCAAATCTACTTGCAACAGTGGAGAACTTGAGATTCTATGGCAGCATCTTTAAGGAGAGAGACTTACAAGTGACTATATACAGATGGAAGTTTAGAGCCAAACTATTTATCTTGAGGCAATTTAAGGAAAGGGTCAGTAATGAGAACCATGAGGGAAATCCACACTGCAATTTCTCAGTCACTCAAGTATATCTAATCTTAGATAGAAACAGAAAGTAGGCACTACAAAAGTTCTTTCTTAACTTAAAAATGTACAATAATTAATATTTGAACTCCATTTTGGCTGAGCTGCAAAGAGAGGCCACAATTTTATATGGTTTAAAAAAATCAATTTAGGTTTTTTATTAGAAAAATTACTTCATCCTTTTCAAGTCTCCCATCAAGTAATCACCATTGAATTCACCCAAATAATCTGATTTAATATATAATATTTCTGACTATTACATTTCAGAGATTGCAGAAAATTGGTAATGCAACGATTAAGCTGCAGAGAGATGATCTGTGTTAGATGTTGAACTGTTACCATCCCTTGAAGATTTTGAATTTGGGTTTGACAAAAAAGGTTCCGGCTGGATCATTTCAAGAGATTATGAATACTGCTCTGCTTTACTATTCTCTTTGACTTGAGAAATGTGATGCTAGCTCATCATTTTGACAAGAGGGTCATATTAAGCTGCATCTGAGAATGCATTGTCCAACTAGTGCTCAGTCATTATTTTAAAAGGAAAATTTAGGTGCTTTGGTTGAATTTTAATAGTGCTATGCTTCAAAATATTTGAATGCAAGAAACAGAAGAATGTTTCAAGTGATTGATATGCTTAGGGATGAGCTTTGAGACTGATATTCATGTAGACTGGTATATTTCTTTGAACTCTTTTGCAATTGTTCTATTTATTATTGCCAATTGGTAAGTTTTTCATATTCTATTGGCTTGATTGTCCGGGTTTTAACTTTTTGCACATCTTATTTGTCAATTAAATATGCTGCAAGAGAAGAAAGGGGAAAAAATCAAATTTCTCAACACAGATCTTTTTTAATGAACATAAGAAAGCATTTATTCTGCATCACTAGAACCTCAGAAAGTTTCTATTTGTTGTGATGATTCATTAATCCTGAAAAAGCTGGGGAAAAAAGAACCTATTCTAGTTGTAGTCTACCACAACCTTAAAAAAATTTCTACTGGTGGTCTTGATTCATTAGTCCTGAAAAACTAAAGAAAAAGATCTATTCTAGCTGTACCATTTCCTTTGTACACAAGGTATCACCAATTCTATTGCTTTTAAATCTTATGCAGGGCCGCTATGAAATCATATCTCTATCAGGTTCCTTCTTGATTTCTGACAATAATGGTAATCGTAGTCGAAGTGGTGGTTTAAGTGTGTCTCTAGCAAGTGCAGATGGACAAGTACTTGGTGGAATTACCAACATGCTAACGGCAGCATCGACAGTTCAGGTACTAGGTTTCCCTACTGTCTACAGTGTTAGCTTGACATAATGTTGTTATTTCTCTTTTTAGATGGATTGAATGTTCTGACTTAGTTGCATAACTCATCTGCTAATGTAAAATTTGACAATACGAGAGGAGCAACAAAAATAAGTTGGTTTTTGTGCCTTAAACCATGTCTTTGATGAAAAATCAGGTTATAGTCGGTAGCTTTCTCGTGGATGGGAAAAAGCTAGGAGCTAGTATACAGAAATCTGGGCCTTCTTCTACATCTCCCAATATGTTAAACTTCAGTACGCCCGTGGCAGCAGGCTGCCCCTCTGAAGGCGCATCAAATAATTCATCCGATGACAATGGTGGTAGCCCTTTAAGCCGGGGGCCTGGAATCTACACCAATGCCAACCAACCAATGCATCATAATATGCAGATGTATCAATTATGGGGTAGCCGAAATCAATAATGAAGCTGCTTGCTCAACTTAACAGTGTAGTGCATTGGGTGTCGAAGTGGTTAGTGTTTTGCATCCCGATGTATAGAGGTTAGTTCTGGATTCTGTCCCTAACATCCATTGCGCGAACCCCGTATCATAACTTTTCTAGATTAGATTCTCTATTGATCTTTTAGCTGCTGGTTAGCTTTATTTCTAGTAAGTCCAAATTGTCTACTTATAACATTTATCCATGAACGTGGAATTTCTGAAGATTATGGTAAATCGTATCGATTGGGATGTCACTACTAAAGAGGGTAAATCTTCAACTGTGCTTTTCTCAAGAATTAGGGACAATCAAATGCATCCAAAGATGCCGTTGTTGAATCCATAGTGAGTACAATTAGTTTTAACCTCGTGGCTTTTTTTTTTTTTTTTTTTTTTTTTTTTTGTGATTCTTTCCTTGGAAAAGCCATGAAGTTGAGTCGACATGATTATTCATGGAACAATATGTTCAAGTCAAGATTGGTACAAGTTATTATAGTATTCGGGGCTACCATTGTCAGGTGGAAACAAACTGTCCCTATTAACTGGAAGAGAACTAGTTCTTGTTGTTAAGACCATTTTCAAGAGAGGAATGAAAAGAGAGAAGAAAGTAGGTCAATGTATGTGAGTTGTCTTCACTTTTTCAATTGCTTTGGATTTCATTGCGCTGAAATAGATGGTTCTGTGATCTGTGAGAATTATGAAGTGTTTTCTGAAATTTTCTCTGCAATGTTTACAAAATCCTATGAGTAGTTTGAGAAGGGAGGGAAAGGTTTGCAATTATCAAACACTTTTGACGTGAGAGACAATTTGCATGTGTGCAATGGAGTTTTTGTTCTTTATTTATTATAGCTCCTGAATACTGCATTTAGAGTATATTTTGTGTAAACTTCAAAATTAATTTGTGGAGATTGTTTTCTTTCAATTCTTAGTCAAACATTAAAATCTGCTGGTTGAAGGTTAAGGATGCCAATAGAGCTGACAAAAAGGCATTTCAATGGATATCAATGACAAATGAATTATAAGCACAAAAGAGGGGTAGAAAGGATTATTCCAAACAGTGGGAAACAGAATGGGGCAAAACCCACATTTGCTCCTGATCTTTTTCCTCCTTTTTAAAAAAATTGGAGTTCTATCTTTATTATTATGTCATTTGAACATTTGTTTTCATTATTTGTCTGAATGTCTCATCTTAATATGAATGCCTCTTATTTTCCTCATCTTATTTTTTCCGACTACATTTGGGTGTGGGGTATTCGAACCATAAACCTCGTGAATAGTAATACATTCGGATGCCAATTGAGCTAGGTTCGATTTGGCCTTGTTTTCTTCACCTTAGGAAAACCAGGACCTATTGTGACACAACTTTGTAGGAATTGTACTTGAGTTTTGAAGAATAGATAAACTATTCTAAAAATAAACAAAAATATTGTGTTTGACATGCAACATAAACGCTGCAGGTAACTCTTGAAGCAATGACGACTTACTATGGTCATCCTTTATATATCACATTCTGCATTTCATCATTTGCATATTATTTGCTATTTTGACCCTATTAGACTTTGTAAAATTTGCATTTGAAATCAGTAGTAAACACAATATCAGGAGATTGTACCCTAATTGTGTACCAATTGAATGCCAAACATATTTGTTCACTATTATGTATGTCATTTTGTACCGAGCTAACCTGAGATCAATTTGAGTATAGTTTAACGGTTACATAGGATGACATGTATATAATAGTTGAAAATATGTTATTTTCTCATTTCCTCCAACTGATCATTACTATCCCATCGGATTCTCTTCCAATTTCAATGTTCCCCCAGCCATGATTTGTTCACTCATTTCCCTCCCAAACCCAAGTTTGCCATCTCTCTATCTTCCCAGTCCCATCCTCTTTGCATCATTGAAAGATTCAAAACCTTAAAATCTTTAAAAGCCACATTCTATTGAAAACACAAAGAAACCGAGTTTGATTCGATCACTTACTTAGAAGCTGAAATGACAAAATGATACGTCATTAATCTGTTGATTTCTTTTATCGAATAATGACCAAAATGAATCAAAATACTAACTATTGGATCAAAGGAGTATTGAAATCTTTTTTTTTCCCTTGTCATCCAATTTCTCAAATTTTGTAATTTATCCTTAAACATAGTTTACTTTTAGGGAAAATTATCAAACTTTCTATGGATTTCTACATATTTTATCTTTGTAATGAAATTAAAGGTACAATTTAGTCCTTTTAACTTTTATATGCAAATGATTTAGTTTCCAAACTATATATTTTGTGATGGTTGAATTTACTATTCAATAAATTGTGTAAAAATTATCTTAAAAAACTTTTTTTTACAACATGAGATGTGGATAATCGTACTTTTGAACTTGAGGTTGACAACATAAAATTATGTCAGTTTTTCTTTTTCTTTCTTTTCTTGAGGCAACAAATTTATGCCAATTGAACTAATTCATGTTGGAAAAGAAATTGTGATAATTGATTTCCTATCTAGGAAAATCATGTCAATAGTGGTTTTTTTTTAAAAAAAAAAATTAATAAATTAAAAAAAGAAAGATAAATTAAATAGAAAAAGGCTTTTCAGTCCTAAATTTAAAACTTGAAGGCAAAGGGAAGTGACTAAATTGCTGCATATTAAAAATTAATACATATATGATTTTTTGGGAAAATTTTTAAAAATAGAAAAATAAAGGAAACTATTTACATAAAATAACAAAATTTTAATTTCTTTGATAGAGGCTAATAGAGGTTGATAAAAAAGTGTCTATCAACTATAGAAACAGATAGAAGTCTATCATAGAGGCCTATTAGTGTCTATTAGTATTTTTTTTTTACTATTTCTATAAATAGTTTGACATTTTTTTTGTCTGTGAAAAATTTTCAAATTTTTTTTTTTATGTAAAATGGAAAAAAAAAACCTTAAACTTCGAAAGTGAAAGCTCAAGTTTATGTCAATCAAGCTACAATCATGTTGCAATATTTACCTGATTTTTCACCCTTAGGAATAAGGGCATGTTAGAATTCGAAATACTAAAAATATATAAATAAATATAGTTTTTAACCATCTTAATTGTTTAAACACTTTCTTTTGGAAATACGAAAACTTATTAAACAATGATTTCATTTTTACCTTTCACTGAAAAGTATGTTTATGTCTTCCAACTTTTTTACTATAATGTTTACTTTTCTCATTTTCTTCTAATCCTTTTACTATAATTTTAACTTTTCTCGGAGAAAGATATTTGAAGTGGATAAAGAAAAATTCTAGGGTTTTTTTTTTTTTTTTTTTTTTCTCAAAACTTGATTTGATATTTGAAGTGGATAAAGAAACTTATAGATAAAAATATTGTTAACAAATTTAATTTTCTAAAGCAAAAATCAAACCAAATGATTATTAAATGAGGCCTAAATATTTTTATAATATTTAAAGAAATCTCAAAATGAAAATGATTTATTATCCTATTATTTTCAAATAGCGTTTCCATTAATTATATATATATTATATTATATTTTGAAGACTTTTTGTTAATACTTTACAGTCATGCAATAAAGATTACACCTAATTCCATGCAACCTTTTTTTATACATAGTAGAAAAATATAAAAAAATATATTTTTAGAAAATGCCACATGACAGATTTTTATTGGTTGTAGTTTAGTTTGAGCTGTAAAATAGATGGATAAAGCTCAAGATGTATCCAAGTTTTTTCCTCTAATTAATCTATCTTCGTACAATTAAAACTAAAAGGACTAAAATATTGTATATTTTTTTAAACTATATTAATTATGCTTTTGTTTGATATTGATCTTGTTTTTGTTTGTTTTCTCATTAGTTTCTTTTTTAAATGATTTTTTGAATTCTTAACCAAAATTCAAAAACAAGTTTTAGAAAGGAAGAAAAAGTTGGAATTCAATAAAGAGTACAAATATTACCCTTCGAGAACTTTATTGTAAATTATTTTATATGGTGAAAGCCATTAGTCTTTTATTTTTAAAAAAATATATAAAAAGAATTAGAATCAAAGGAGATTTCATATTCCCAAAAATAAATATTATATAACAACTTGGTTTCCCTCTCTATACCACTTTCCAATGACGACATTAACCACTGTGAAAGTTAATTTCTTTCCACAACATTTTAAGTGAAAAATTTATAGTTGGTTTTGGGTATTTTTATCATGTTATTATTTAATTATTTTAACGGGTAAATATTGAATTGAATTGATAATAATTATCTGTAGAGTTAAAAAAAAAATGTGTTTGAAGTACAAAATTAAGTTGAATTAAATTAGAAAATTTGTATTTGATGTGTCGAATTGAATTATGGGAGATTTTTATAAATAGAAAAATACAAAAAATTATTTATACAAAATAACAAAATTTTAAATCTTTTTTATAGAGGCTGATATCTATCCGTGTCTATCAGGAATAGAAACTATATCATTGATAGAAATTGATAGTAGTATAACATTAAGATGCTGATAGAAGTCTATCAGTGTTTACCAGTATTTTTTTTACTATTTTTCTAAATAGTTTGACATTTCTTTAATTTGTGATTTTTTTTTTTAATTATTAAGTCATGAGTACCCATACAGTTTTTTATAATTTGAAAAAAAAAAAAAGATTTTCTGTCGGAAATTTTTGTTTGCTTAAAAAAGTTGAGTTATTAAGTCATTTTTTGTTTAGGATACCTTATCATTTTAGGTCCCCTTTGCAATTCTTATTCTTAATTTTTTAAAAATTAAGTTAATTAATTAAACACTACTTCTAAACCAATAACTTTCCTTGATATCTACTTTTTAGAAATATTTAAAATCTAAGTCATTTTATTAATAGTTTTCAAATTTTGTTTTAATGTTAAAAACTTTACTATGAAACAGAAAAAATGAAATCTTGGTATAGACCAAAAAATTTTCAGGAACCTAAACTTCAAATATTGTTTTTTAATGCATGCAAAACTATTTTAGTCCCTAAAGCTAATTCTTTGAATAAATAATTTATTAAAATTCTGACATCTTATGTTATTTATTCCTTAATTTGATAAGGTGTCTACATATATAGGCTAAGTTGAGTATATTTTAGTGATTAATTCATCTTTGTAGGTTTAAATTGGCACCATCACATTTGTGATGTAATTATCATTTTTATATAAAAATAATTTATGCATAGATAAACGCAAGGAAAGATTTAGGTTATGAAAATGGGCCAAATTTTCAATTAATTGATTCCTGAAAGTTAACGACAAGTTACTAGAATGATTAAGTAAATTATTAAGAAATAAAATAAAATAAAGTGAAAGTCTATGAATTAAAGTGATAGAAGATATGAAAGTTTAGGTCCTAAAGTAGGAACTAAACCTATTTAAGTTTTATTTATTGTATTTTTCTATAGAATAAACATTAAAAATATTTGTACTATGTCTATCTATCTATATTTATTAAATGTATTTTCATATATTAATTAATAAATGCCCTATTTTCTTTGATCATGTTAAATTTTACTCTTTGGCATCTAAAATTCTTATAAAAATATGCTTATTAAAACATTGTTCTAAATATCTATGAAGGCATTTAACATGGAATTCAATAATTATGAGGCATAAAACTTTTGGAATGGCAATCTTTGTTTAAATTTGCCATTAACATTTAACATAGGATAGTTTTAAATTTTGCATAACATTAGTTTTTTGATTAGTTATTATCATTACATTCTTTTATGATGCATTTAATATTTTATATGGCCCCCAACATGTAATTTTTTTAACCTTAAGATCTATATTTCATATTTAACGAAACATTCCAAGAATAAAAGTTTTAAAGAAAATTTAAGAGTCACTTGGATTAACTTAAGATAAAAATATTTTTTAAAATATTTTGCAAAGAACTCATTTTTATTTAAATACTTTTGATAAAATTTGATTAAAATACATTTGAAAAACTATTTTGAGTGGTTGTTAAACACTCCCAATTTCTTTTAAAAATAACTTATTTTTTAATTAAATACTTGAAAATATATTCTAGACATACCTTTAGATTTACATAAAATAGATCTTTTAAATGGATTAATCTAAACAACATATATACCGATATTTACCAAATTGACTAAGATCAGAGGAAAGTCTTGTATCAATTTTTATATGATTGAACTAGTTAAGGCATATGCCTTTAATTAATTAAGAGGTTAAAGGGTTTCGAGGAAAAGACACCGATGTAAATGCCTTTTATTATTATTATTATTTGGCTTTAAGACCACATAAGCTCTCACATAATCCAATAATGTAGAAATTAAAAGAATTCAATGTAATAGCTTTAGGTATTCTACTTAATTAAAAAATAGTTTGTATACTTTTTTTCACTTCAACAATGAAGTGAAAGTTGAGAAATTTAATCGTCGATTTTAAAACGATAATTAACATCTTATTCATTAAGCTATGTTTGAATTGATTAAATATAAATCATCGATTCAACATTTATATATTTAACACGTTGTTTGGTATAACTTGTAAAGTACTTATTTAGTTCTCAAATTAATAAACATTCTTTGAGTTCAACAACTCAATTGAAAATGACCGTCAAGAATTCAATATCAAAATGACTTTTAAATATTATAAGGGAAAAAAAACCTTTAGTTTGAAAGTTGGGAGCATAATTTTCTTCCATCACTCTTAAATAAACCCTTTTAGATTTTAGGTTAAATCACAAGTTTAATTCTTAAACTTTCAAATTGAATTAAGTGTCTAATATAAATCATTTTTGAAAAAAAAAAAACTATAACAGAACCTAATCTTTCTACATTTTTATCTAATAGATCCTCTTGACATTTTGAAAATTAAAAAAAAAAAACATATTTATTAAAAAAACAAATTAATTTAATGTCCAATAAAAATTTAAATTTTTACTTTTGTGTTTAATAAGTTGATAAATTTTTAAAAAAATATCAAATAAAATGCAAGAAACTATTAGACACAAAATTGAAAATTCAAGTAAGTAGTGATTAAAATCAAAATATTCAATTAGACATTTTTTAAAAACTAATTTAGGGACTTAAACTTTACTTTAACGTAGTTTTTGAAAATAATTTTAAAACATAAATTATAAAATAAACAACTTGTTCATAACAAGGTTATTTTATAAAAAATATAGAAAACAAAACATAACTCTTATCCAAAAGAATCCTTAGATTGAGCTATATAGTTAAGAAAAAAAACCTTTATTAATTCCTCTACCTAATCTTTGAAACATCAAACAAACTAAGCTATCTACTTTATAAAATATTTAATTAATAAACAATTAAAAAAATACATAGAGAAAGATAAAGTATAATAGTAACTCCAGCTTAACTACTCTCATTCATGATAAATTTAAGGCATATACGTATGTCCAAACATTGAACATTTTTAAGGTTGTTTAATTAATTTGTTTTTCATCATTTACTGCTTGGTCTCTCTCTACATTCATTAACAAATTATTAAAAACTTTATTAATGTCTAACCTATTTATGTAGCTATTTCCTTTGTTTTTCTTATGTAAAAAAAACCTATAAATTTAATCTCAAAACAACAATAACCTCCAAATTTGATCAAAAGAAAACATGAGTAAAAAATTTCATCAATTGAAGCTAAAGGAATCCAAAATAAAGTCTAAGGCTCAAACACTAATTTACATTTTTTTGTTTTAGGTATATTATCAAAATTAAAACACACCCAATTTTTGTCAAAACCCAAACATATACACACATATATATATAACTCAATTTTATGATAATTTTTTCATGCAGACAAAACCTAGGAGTTAGAGAAAGGGAACACAATCCCACACAATCCCATAAAACAATATTCCATTTTAATTTAAAAAACCACTCAAATATATATATATATACTTAAAAGAAAAATTCAATCTTTAAATGAACTGAAAAATCCAAATATAATTATATAGAGAAATTTCTTTCTTCCCCTTATTACAAAAACACCCATGAGATAGAATTTCTTCTATAAATCATATATAGATCCCAAACCCCAAAAGCAAGAGAACAAGGAGAAGAAGAAATTATATTTATATATAATAAAAAGATATTCCTAAATTAAAAAAGAGAAAGCTAAAGTATACAATAAACATCCACAAAAGAAAGAAGAAGAAGAAGAAGGAAAATAGATGTAATTAACAATAGAGAGTTAAGAGAGAATTTATAAAAATAAGGGTTCATAAGAAGATTCAATGGCTGACCTTTCAAACCAGTTAGTCAATCTGATCTCCAATTTTTCTTCTTCTTTTTTTTTTTTTTTTTGGACTCTCCAATCTAATCACTGCAAGAGATTTGATGGGCTGTTCTTAATGATTTTTTTTTTTTTTTTTTTTTTTGGGATTTCAAACCATCAATTGGATCCAATTTTGAGGGTCTGAATAATTGTAATTTGTCAAAAGGGTGGAAGTTGAACGTTTTGCATATGGAGTGGCAGATTCAAGAATGGAAGCCCTGAATTTGATGGGTCTTGAAATGGATTATTGTTGTTGTTGTTACCAACTCCGCCGCCGCCTGCCGGAGCTTGCTGCTGATCCTCCTCATCCAATGGCAATCTCTCATACGCCACATTAGTAAATGAAGCTGCAATTAAAATCACCGGCCCAGCCGCCGTTAATTCCCCGGCCACCGTCCCTCCCACCACCTGCCCCTGCCCTCCAGCTAAAAATATCGTCAAACTCGTGGCACCCGGTGGAGCTGGCGGCGGCAGAAACGATCCGGAAAGCGACAAAATTTCAAACCTCCCTTGAAGTGTCAGCACCGCCCCTGCCGCTGCTGGCTGGCGAAGGCCGACGTTCGTGACGTTACCGCTACCGCTCAAAATACAGATCCCACGCTGTCGTCGGCGGGCGTAGGAAGCGACGCAATCGAAAACGTCGCAGCCGCTGCCGACTTCTAAGATGTGGACACGTAGCGTGTTGGCGCTCTCACGGGTGATGATTACCGGCGGCTTTGGCTTGTTTTTGGAACCGGGTGGCCGACCGCGCGGGCGGCGGCCAACGACGTCCCCCGATCCGCCTAGGGCTTGGTGGGGATCGTCATCGTCTTGGTGGTCACCGGAGGAGAAATGGCCACTACGATTTACTAGATCGTCTACTGGCGTTTGAAGGTGAGTTAGATATCGACTCCCTAAATCCAATCCAGCCATCATACATTCAAAAAATAAATTGCTAAAAAAAGAAAAATTTAATAAACCCTTTTAAAAAAATATAATTTTTAAAAAAACCCAGAAAGGGAAATAGAAAACAAGATCAAAATGAAGAAGAAAAATGAAGGAATAGAGAGAAATTTAGAGAAGATGAGAGGAAATGGAAAAATAGCCAAAGAGGAAAGGAAAGAGAGAGACTCAAAACGCAGTCATTTCTCTCAGGCTAAAAAGTCTATGAATATTTATATGAAAAATTCATTAATTGGTCTAATTTTTTTTAAAAAATAAATCTTGTTTCTTATTGGTCTTCACGTCCTAAGAAAACTACTCTCACTTGTTGAGCGTGGAACAAACGCGATTATGTATGCTTCAAAGTAAAGTAGTGTTTTGGAAACCACTTTGGGGTAACTTTTTTCCCCTCCAAAATTAGGGTTAGATCTCTAGCTCAATGGTAGTGGTGTGTATATATATATATATATATATATATATTTAGAGTTAACTTACGTATATCTAGACTAATTTTACGGGACAATCTGCCTAACTATATAGTATTTTGGTATAAAAAACTTGTAGATAGGTGGTCACTTTGAATTAAACACAATCTCTTTAAATCATTTATTAAATTCATGTTTCTTTTATACCACTAAGACAACTAATGATCTCAACCATAATTGATCTGAATTACTTTCTATGATGTTGAAGGTTCAAATCTCCCTAGCTAACTTCAATCTTGTGTGTTTTTTTTAATATATATATATAAAATGACAAGAATAATTATGAACTAAATAAGAACATTATTGAAATCACTTTGGTTAATTTTGTGTTCCCGAACTCCAAAATTAGATTAAGTCATATGACCATTGAAGTGATTGAAATATGTGAAATGGTATTTAGCTACCTATTAAACGTATTTATTTAAATATAAAATTTTCTTCTTTACTTAAATGATACTCTCATTGAATAACCTTTCCGTTTCAATAATGTGGATTTTATTATAAGATCTAAATTAACAATAAAAGTTAAGTAAGATTTTATTTATTTTTCAATAAAGGCATGTGGTGTGTGATAAGATTTTATATATAAGATTAAGTATACTCTAAGAGTCCATACAAAATTCTGCATCAAAATCTATAGTACCATATATGCACAAAATTTATTTTATTTCATTGTTTAATAAAATAAAATTTTCATTTCTTTTTCTTTTCAAATGTTTCAATCATCATCTTTAATAAAATAAACGCATAATTTTTTTTTGAAAAGAAAATATATATCAAATCATAAGGCAAAAGTAAGAAGTTCACTCAATTTGTCATCTTTTTTCATTAAATGTGGTTGTAGGGAACAAAGATGCAATATGAAATGATAATCAAGATGTTATTCTTGTTGTTGGTTTTGGAACTTTGATACATTGAAAAGCCTAAAACCATGGTTTAGGGGAACAAGTTTGACCACAAACTTGGGTTTTTATTGAAATATATGACAAGTGGGGGGAGGTTTTCTTCTTTTTTTTTTTTTTTTTTCAACATTAAAAAAACTTTAAAAAACAAATAAACTAAATTAAAGAAGAGATAATAATAATCAAGCAAGTGGGAGGTGGATCAATGGACCCTCTTTTTTGTCTTGTTTCATCCTAGTGGCCATCTAATGGTTCCTTTGGCCAACTGCCCTTATTTTGCTGTTTGTCTCTTCCCAAATTCAACCAAGGAAACTCCCTAATTCCAAGTTCAACTTGCAACCCATTTAAATTAATTAATTTTATGTCATAACTAATCTTATCTCTAATGATCTATTTTATGGTGTGTCAAAGTAAGTACCTAATATATTTAACTGATCTTTCGTATTCTAAATCCTCTCTTTCTTGTAACTATGATGTATCTACTATTGGTTTCAATTGAATGACTTTTCTCTATTCTATTCCTATTTATATTACTGAATATTGAGCTTCTTTTTAGCTTTGAATCTGTACTTTTTTTTTTTTTTAATGAATATATGCTTTTGGGATGTGATGAGATTGATTAAAGGTGTTCAACTTAGTTGAGATGTCTGAATGCACCTATTGATCACATTGATCCTTTTATTAAAAAAAAAAAAAAAGGGTAAATTGAAGAAAAATAACTATATTTAACTTAATAAGCAATAACAGAATTATCTAGACCTAGAATGAAAATAGAGGGCATGTTAAAGTTTTCACTCCAACATTATTAATCGTTTGGTTGGGTTTAAATCTTTTCAAAATTTTGAAAAGTTGCCTTCTCATATTTGGGAAGATATGTATAATCAATTTAGCTGCTTCTTCATACACAAAATCGTCTCGTTTTTGTAGTTATGATGCATCTTCTATTTCGCTTAATTAGAAGAATTTTTTTTAGTCTCTCCTTTGTCTGTATATACTTTTGATTTTGAGCTCTTCTCTAACTCCTCTTATACTTAATACATCTTAGATTTGGGGTATGATAAATGTGTTATGAATGTGTCAACTAACTGAGATGTTTGGATGTGCTTACTGATGATCTCTCTATCATATACCTTTTTTTTTTTTCTCTAAGAAGTTGTTTTATTAAACGATTTAAAATGATGAATCTACGAGCTAGATGTTAAATTATTTAACATCCTCCATTGGGTTGTGTTTGAATTACTACATATATTTAATATTTTTTAATCTAAAGTTCTTTACTTTATGGAAAAAAACTTGAGTTTGTCTAGGCGACACCTATCTTTATGCAATTCAAGTAATTGTCCGAAAAAAATTTGCTAAGTGGCAACTAATTTTTTTTTAAAAATAATTGTTTTTATATTTTTGTGTAAAAGAAAAGAATGCACGAAATGAATTAGATACCGTCTATGATGCATCTAATCGTTGTCCTTAATTACTTTATAAGAACATCTAAGTCTTATACAAAATTAAACAATTTTTTTTTGTAAAAAAAATATTTCTTTTGTACCACAATTATGGTGAGGAATTGAACCTTGACTTTTAGAAAAGAGGTTATGTCAATATTACTGTGTCAAACTCACTTTGACATAAAAAGTATATTTTAGTTTCTCATGCCAATGTGGCTAAAAAGTGTAAAAATTAATATTTTTTTAAAGTTAATTGATAATACAAAATTATTACAATATAAATGGTAGGCAACCTCTAAATATATTTACTATATAGACATTTACTCATCACCATATGAATTAATTAACAACTATTCCTTCCAAGTTTTTTGTTAAATATTTAAGAGAAAGTAATTATTGGTAAAGATTGAAATAAGTTCAATTTGACACAATTTACAGGTTAAAACAAGAAATTTGAAAATTTTCAAACAAATTATCAATGGATTTTTCCACCACACCCTAAATACAACAAAACACTAATCATCTCAGCAAACTTCCTATAAAATGTCATTATGCTTACATTATTGAACATACTAAATATGATTAATAAATAAGTTTAAGCAAGCAAACTTCTAAATCAATTTCCCAATGAATGCCAAATTGTGGAGGTTGTCTAGCTTTGTTTTGAATTTCAACACCCACATTGAATTTTGTGTATTTGCTTTCTTATATGTTCATAAGAAGCCAAATTATAAGCATGAAATTTAATCATGACCTTGGAAAATTAAAAAAGTAAAAGTATAAAGTTGTGCAAATTTTGAAAATATTGGGTTATGTCATTTTGTGAGAAAGTAGGTCAAGTTCTTCTTCTTCTCTTTTTCATTTTTTTTTTCAATTCTCTCTAAAAATAATATATGTTGATCTTTTAAAAACTTCCGATCTTAATTTTTATTCATTAAATTTTTCTCAATTGTTTATCTAAACGAAATGTTAAAAGAAATAAGGTTAAACTATATAAGTTGTATGTAAATTTTCTGATTTGTGTCTATTCAGTTTCCTTTTAAAATCGTTTCATAGGTTTTTGAATTTTTTGAATTTTTCTATCTATTAGGCTTTTCATATATCTACTTTTTTTAAATAGTTTTCTTATCTAATAAAATTATAAACTTTTGATTTTAGAAGATCTACAAATTTTAAAAAATATTAAATAGGTCAAGAATCTGTTAGATACTAAATTAGAAATTCAAAGATTTGTTAAGCACAAAATTGAAAGTTGGATGATCCAAAAATCATCTCTCTTTTGTAATTATGATTTATCTACCATCACACTTAATTAGGAGGGCTTTCTTCTAGCCTCTCCTTTATGTTGTGTTTGCTTTCCATTACTTGTTATAATCAAGCTCTCTTGTACTTACATTTTTATGGCAATGGATCTCTATCTCTTTTGAGTTTAGGGCATGATGAGGGCATTAAGGATATGTCAACCTAGATGAGATGTTCGGGGTGCACCTACTGATCCCTCTCTCTCTCTTCACTATCTTGTTAAAAAAAAAGTTGAATGACTTATTAAAAATTTTTAAAATTCGGTAATCACCTGTTGGATCGGAAGACTTTTCTTTAACCTATACATCTGCATTTTTCTTTATTGCCTCTCAGACTTCTATGTAATTATATATTTTTATAGAAAAACATTTCATGCTATTGGGTTTGAGATGATGAGGGTACTAAAGATGTGTCAACCTAGTTGAGATATCTGGGTGCACCTCCTGATTCCAACTTTCCTTTTTCTTTTTTAAGAAAAATGATCACCTGTTGGATACAAAATTGAACGTTCATAGATTAAACTTGTAATTTAACTAAAAAACAATATGTATGTGAACTTTTTTTAAGTACTTCAATAGTAAGTGTGTACAATAAGTGGAGTATGAAGCTTTCAACCTCCGACATAAAAAAATACATACTAATTATCACCAACTATGCTCACTTTGAACAATTGTTTTGTAAAATAACTTGTCGAACAAAATCTCATTATTTCCAAATGATCATAATCGTCAAAATCTAGAACTTATATTTATAATATTGTTATTCTTTGGTCTATTTAGATCGGACGTGTTGAGAATCCCATATTAAAAAAAATAAAAATCAATGGATCTCACGCTCCTTATAAGATAAATAAGCCACACCTCACATTGTTAATTAATTTTGAGATGGAACCCTATACTATCAAATATGGTATCAAAGTTCATAAAATTTAAATAGGTGTTTGGTTGAATAAAAAGAAATGATGAACTTAAAAGATGCACAATCTTAAGAGGCATGTTAAGAATCTGATTAACACTTAATTAGTATACTAAATCAAAGTTATGTTGTAATTAGGATGATTGTAATATTTCTCTAATAATAAATAAATAAATAAATAGCTTTAGTGAAATCGCATAAATTATTTTAGATTTTTGGTGATGATTAGTTTCAGAAAAAGAGACTATAAAATCATTGCACGTTTTCAACTTTTATTTATAATGTTCTGCACAAACATTAAAAAAAACATGTAATATATGAAACAAAAGATGTATTTATATCATATAATACAAACTTTACATCACCAAATGCTTAAGTGATTATTCAATGAATAAATATGAAACAAAAGGGCTATAGAAAGCTCACCTTCTAAATTATATAGTTTATTTTTAAAGATTAATTTATAAAACAAAGTATAGAAATATAAGAAAATGATTGAAAAATACACACATTCCAATTGTAATTAATTTCTTGAGTTGGTGAGTGGCCTTTTTTAATTTTCTACTTTTATATAATTGATAAGGGTCCCATAATTAAATAAATAGAAGAATCAACCATCAGAAAATCTTGGTGGAAGAAAAAAAAAACACTTAAATCTACTTAACATGAACGCAGAGTTAAATAACTTAAATTAGTACCATAAAAGTATATGTCCGTACTCATATTAATTTATTACATCTAATTGTGTTTTGGAATAATATTTAATATAAGATATAAAAAATTAAACTTTTCTCTTTAATTAAGAATATGTTTACCTTTGTTTTATGTATAAATAATGCTTGAAAAGGTTTGTCTCTTGAGAGCCTTGGATCATTATTAAAGAGTAGGGTTAAATTCTATTTTTTTTAACAAGACATCAAGATAAGAAATTACTGGATATCTCAATTAAGTTGATGCATTCTATTATGATTCGGATCTTTCATGTTAATTTTAGTTTGATTCTATAAAATTTCGAAGTTCTATTTTATTTTAGCAATAATATAAATTTATACCCTTAAATTTGGGTTCTTATCAATTTAAATTGTTAATTGTATCAATTTAAACCTTGAATTTTTGTAAATGTATCCATTTATACCCTCTCATTATGCTCCTTTTAGAAAAATTTGTTTGAAATTTAATTGTGTCAATTAAATTCCTAAACTTTCATGAATGAATCAAATTAGACTCTTAAACAAAATTTTCTTCGAAAATCGTCCATGCGTTTACTCTAATATAATATTTTGTAGAACCAATATTTGAAGAAGTCTATATACGTATTGAAAATTAATGTATGGATGATTTTCAAAAAGATAATCATAATGAAAGGTCTAAATTCGTGGACTTATACAAATTTAAGAGTTTACAAAATCTCCTCTCGTATATTTTTATTTACAAAATTGACTTAAATTATAAGTTTCATACAATATTGGTTGAATGAAATTTAGAGGATATGAGTTGATACATCTATTAACGTTTAGGGTTTAAATTAATATTCGAGATTAATCGATACAACTCCTAAACTTTAGAGTATACGTGAGTATTTGTCTTTTTATTTTATTTAAAAAAATATTTTAAAATTTTCATAAGTCGACACCTGACTTGACATGTCTTTATTTATTACATATAAATTAAGGCTTCAATTACACAGGAGTTCCATAAATTTCAGATGTTCCTTCATTTAAAATTTTGACCTATTAATTATTAAATATATAAATTGTTCATCACAACCAAGATAACAAAATTTATCTAGGTGACATGATAGGCACAAAAATATATTCACCCCCAAAGAAAACTATATAAAATAATACTTTGTCGTACTAAAAAATATTAGAAAATAACAATACTTAGCCATTTATAATAAACTTTATTATTTATTTAACTTTGTTAAAGTAAATTGTTTTAAAAATAATCCTGATCTTCTCATTCAATCATTGCAAGCAATTTAAATAAATCTATTAAAACAGGTTTAGTTTCGTCATTTCAAAGTCTATCGATAATGTTCATGTAATGATTAAAAATTAGAAAATTAACCATGGTTAAGGTAGTTTTTCTCCATTATCATAATAAAAAGTGGGTAAGGATATTATATGAACTCAGAAAAAAAAAGAAAAAAAAAATCTATCTTTCGCTGTAATGTTTTAGTTCCCAAAATTGAGTAACTATTTATTTTTTTAAAATGTTTGTTTATTTACCCTTTGTTTGTAAGGATTTTATCTTTCTTAATGTAATGTTTGATCGAATTTAAGTGAAGTATATGAATGAATCGAAATCACACTTGAACGAGAGATATCTTGAAAATATGGAAGTATGGTTAAGAAAGACTTATATGAATTGAAAGTTACTATTCATACCAACAAGTATTGAAAAAGTATGGTTAAGAAAGACTTATAAAAATTGAAAGTTACACATTCCTTTTCGATGACTCAATCATCAAATTCCAAAATTAAGTGTACTTAGCTTTGAACAATTCTATGTTGCATGACCTCTTGTAAATTTGTCTAGGAAGCATGTCAGTGAGAACAAAACATGTTGAAATGATTCGTATCTTAAAAAATATCAAATAATTATCCGACAAAATCACACGAAAATAAACAAAAATATTTACAAAGTTATTGTTTGTTATAAACTCATATTCAAGTATTGAAAAAGCAACCATTCCCACCTATTTTTGAAAACAAGCTATTCATGAGAATAAATTAAACAAAAACAACTTTTAGAAAAGATTTAACCTTTTACTATCTTTTAAAAAGCAATTAACTTATACTTGAACAACTTTCAAATCACTCAGAATTGTTTAGTCCCTAAATTTAGAGGATTGCTATAATTAGTTTTTCAATTTAGAAAAATGTGTTAATAAGTTTTCAATCTCATATGTAATATTAAAGCATCTAAATTTTAAAACAATCAAAATACAATCTTGGACTTATAATGATGTATTCAGTAAATCTCTAACAGCGTGTTTGGTGCATAGAGTTGGATCAAGTTGAGTTGGTAATAATTGTCTACTTTTTAAGTGTAAAGTTGAGCTAAGTTGGTAATAATTATTTTTGTTTGAGATGTAGAGTTGAGTTATGAGTATATGGTGAAGTTTTGTATTTTTTATGGGGTTTTTCCTTTGTTTTTCCTTTTAATTTTTTTTGTTCTACCATTCAACTACACACATACTTTCCTAAATTTTTAACACTCATTTAATATGTGAACTCAATAAAACAAAATATTTATTATTTTCTGTATGTAACTATTGCACATGATGTAGACAAAATATTATTATTTATATAATCAACTACCCTATAATATTTTAACAACCATGGAACGTGTGAGTTGAACATGCACAAAAAAAGACTGTCATAAGCGGTATATTTACATGTTCACAATATACATATATATAAACATGGTCAACAATGAGTCGATTTCATGCATACAAAAAAAATATTGTTCATTAAGAAAAGATTATCAAGCTAGTAAGTCATAACATGTAGACACAAACAATACTTTTTCCTAGACTGTGGTGAGATTGTGAAGAAGTAGTTGGTTGATCATCAGAAGTGGTATCCACCAAAGTTGGTTGCTTGAGGTGAACATCAGTGTCGTTAAAAGTGGTTGTCACCAAATTTAATCATTGAAGGAAGTCTTTGTTAGAGTTATCATCGGAGATGATTGTCGGAGCCCGATGTTGATCGTTGGAGTTGGCCACACGGAGGTGCATCAGAATTGGTCGCAAAAGTATGACATTAGAGTGTGACAATGGTAGTAGCTGATGGTGGGCGCCAATGGGAGGGAGTTGGATTGAGTCGGATAAAATAATTAACCAACTCAATTCAACCAATATATCCCAATAAAAATCACATTTAATCAGTCCAAACTCATAACTTCCTAATCTAATACTATGGTAAATCATAAACCTTAAAACTCGATGAAAACATTTATCTAACCCTCTTATATAATATGTATATTCGTAGTCATCACAAACTACATTAAACTATACAATTGAACTCATCTAAAAACATGTTTGGAAGTGACTTTGAAATGATTTAAACCACTTTTGTTAAGTTTAGAATCACTTCCTAACATGTCTGCAACAATTCTAAAGTCAATTTAGGCCCCATTTTGTAACTATTTCGTTTTTTGTTTTTGAAAGTTAAGTCTATTTCTTTTCAATTTCTTACAATTATTTGCATCTTTCTTGAATACAATAATTGAATTCTTAACAAAATTCAAAAAACAAAAACAAATTTTTAAAAGCTACTTTTTTAGTTTTCAAATTTTGGCTTCATTTTTAAAATCATTGGTAAAAAGTAGATAACAAATGAAGAAATTCGGAAGTGGAAGTGGTATCTATAGACTTAATTTTCAAAAACAAAAAATCAAAAACTAAATGGTTTCGACCTTAATTTTGGTTCTACACTTTTTAAACACGATTTTTGTACCATCAAAATATATTTTTGAATATGATAAAAATAATTTTAATTAATTTCAAAATTACTTCAAAAATATGTCCTATGTTATATAACACTTGAAAAAAACAACATTTTAGTGTCTAGATTTCGAGTTTAGTGTTTAGTTTACCAAATTTTTTTTCCTTTAAAAATATACTTCATGAAGCTTCATTGATACCTAGGGATAATTAGTGAAAACTATTTTAAGTATACATATAATATATTGCAAAATGTTTATGATACCTAGGGACAATTATTTTATTTCTTTTCAGAAAAGTTTTCTTTACCAATATTTTTTTAAAAGGTTAGACTTTCCTAAATACTCATTTTCAATATTAATAACTATTAATTAATTTTAAAAAATTAAATTAATTATATATTTAAAAAAAATTTCACTAATTCTCCATCCCTATTAAAACTAGTCAAGAAATTCATATCATAATTATTTTAAAATATTCAACTGAAAGTTAACATCAAGTACCATAAATATGCCTTAGAAAGAACACATCGTAAAAGTGTAAAACATTAAGCCCTAGAGATCAATGCAACCAAATGAAAATCAAAGTCAATACTCAAGGATATTGATGTAAAAATACAACATTTATTTTGAAATATGAAGACCATACGAAAATTAAACACAAAACCCAAAAGGTAAAAATGTAATATTTTAAAGGTTTAAATCCTATATTTTCGTCATTGGACTTTGAATCTTGATCTATTTTAGTCTCTAAACTTTCAAAAATTTCTATTCTAGTCCCCTAAACTTTAAAAATTGTTTACTTTGATCCCTACTATTAAGATTCTATTAACTCTTAAACATAGTGGTGAGATGACTTGTACTCTTAGATGACTAGATAACCAAATACGTTAGCCCGGTAAAAAAAAAAAATTAGGGTTTCAAATTTGATTTAAGTGGTAAATTAGTAATTCTCTATAGGAGATTTCAAACGTCATTTTGAGTTCAAGATTCTAGTCGTTCACTATCCTGACACATTAGTTTTTGACATTTTATTTCATCTTCATTTTGCTCAATCCATACTAAATGCAGTTTCATCATTTAACATATCTCATCCTTAAACAGTTAACATAATCTTAATAGTAAGAACAAAAAAAAATCATTTAAAAAGATTAAGAACTAAAACAGACATTTTTAAAAGTTTAAAAATAAAAAATAGAATTTAAATTTATTTTGAAATATAAAAAAACTAGATTCAAAATCTAAAAACGAAGAAAAAAACTATATATTATAAATAGAGAGAGCAATGAGGAATGTGCATGCATCTATGGAAGTGAGAGAGAGAGTCACGTGCGAAAGAAATGAGAAGAGGGCAGCCTATAGCTGTCGGCCACAACCCAAAGGCCAAAGAGCACCTTCATTGGGAACTGTTCTAATCTTAAATTTTAGACCAAAGTGAGAAAAGGTTCAGTCCCCTTGAATCCCGGGGGGTCCTTTAATGACACACACACACCCCCCCCTTACTTACTTCCACTTTCCTTTCTCCAACCTATTCCCACTCTCCACCAACTATTACACTCCTCTTCCACCTTTTACTTCTCTTTTAATCTTTGTACTTTCGAGTTCGGTTAGGTTTAGATTTACTATACTTTTAATCGGAAATGTTTTTTTTTCTTTCCATTTATTAGCACAACCCTATTTCATTTAGCTAACATGAATATGACTTAGTAGTTAAGATATCACTTCCTATATTTAATGTTAGATGTTTAAAAAAACTCCAATTTATCCTAAATTTGTTGAATTAGTTAAGAAATGTAGGAGGAATGGAACCATAAATAAATATCAAAGTCTTGTATTTACTATGAAAAATGAAAACATCGTAGGTATATAAATGATATTGATAGACAATACTATCTTACTTTGGTACACGATTTCATGATTAAAATAATTATAAAAGTAAATGATGAGAGCTTAGACCCAAAATGTGTGTGTGTGTGGAGCGCTCGTTATCCTTAATGAAGAGAGTTTATGTTATGAATTGAATTTTAAAAATTTTGCAAAATGAGGAAAATAAAGTACGAGTACGATTACTAAAACATGCATTATGAAAATAGTAATTAAGATCCTATTTGATAATTACATCATTTTTAGTTTTATGTTCTTAAAATTTATGCTTATTTTCTTCCTTCTTTTACCCAGGGGTTTCACATTTCTTTCATAAATATTTGGATTCTTAGTCAAAATCTAAAAACAAATATAGTTTCTAAAAGCTACTTTTTAATCTTCCAAAAATTTAGCGTGATTTTTTAAAGCATTTGGTAGAGAGTGGAAACCACAACGTAACAAAGAAATTTAGAAGTGAAAGTGAAGTTTATAAACTTAATTACTTAAAAAAAATGACGTTTTAATCAATATATAAAATGTCAATGTAAGAAAAAAAAATTAAAAATCTCAAATTTAAGAAATTATTAAAAACATATCGATATAAATAGATATTTCTAAAAATATTATAAAAACAAAAAAATAATAAATATTTATATATATGTATATATATATATATATTCATATTATTAACGTGGGTTATTTATTTATTTATTTTAGTAGAATAATTACATGATAGGGATCGAACCTTTAACGTCAAATGGAAGAGGTCATACCAATTACCGTCGAACGAAGTTTACTTTCACCTCTAAAATTTTTTTAACGATATAATGAAAATATCAATTCTTGCTTACGTCAATAATAAATTCGTAGAAATATCAATATAAATATGGAGGAAAATTTATTCAACCACGATAGTATTTAAGCTAATAGTTATGTTAGGGTTTGACCGTACACTCGCGGGAAGCCGCGTGGGTCTGGAAATGAATTGTTTTGATTGGACAGTCAACGGTCAGCAAATCATGGAAACGTGGCCTTCTCTCACTCCTGGATTAGGTAAAATTTGAAGAGAGAGAGAGAGAAAAAAAATGGTTGTGTCTGAAAATTTGTAAAATCCGAAATATATCTTCAGTGTCGGAAGTGTGTCCTTGAAAAAAGTCCCCTTCTGAAATTTAGGGTACCCATACCCTTAACTTTCTTTTTCTTTTTCTTTCTTTTTCTTTGCTTTCTATAGAGAGAGTCTTATAATAAAGAGTGGCGATTGGATTGATAGCTCAGTTATTACTTCCATGTCATAAAAGACAACCCCACGAGGAAACCCTAAACTTCATATCAAACAAACCCCAAAAAACATAAATAAATGATAAAAAAGATCAAAAGCTTTTGTGTGAGTTTGGTGAACATTTGGAGTGTGTGGCCCAATCTGTCATTGTAACTTCACCAACTCTCTCACCCCCACAACCATATCCTTCATGTCTACATCACATGTCAACTCTCTCCTTTTTTTTTTCTCTCTCTCTCTCTATTTCTAGCTAAAAACATGTTCAAATGATCATCAACAATCATTGTATTGTAATGGGCTTTCCGATCAAGAAATTGGCTCGATTGTGTCGATAACGGATAGGTTTATGACTTTATATGTAATGTAGCTTGTTGGATTTTATGTTTTGATTTTTGGGTTTGTTTTGTTTTTTTAATTTATGTCCGTTGTTGTTAATTTTGTTTATATTATACGTAGGTTATAATATCATTTTTGGTCTCTATACACTGTTTATGTTCAAGTTTAGTCCCTCGGTAATTTCTCTCTCTCTTTCTAGTAAAAGACATGTTGCGAGGATGATCTAGAATTCATTTATTTTATTGTGCTTTCTAATCGCAAAGTGTTTAGTTCGATTATGTAGGTAACCAATAGGTTTATGCATGTAATGTAGCTCATCGAATTTTATGTTTTGTATGTAAGATTGTTTTTTTTTTTTTTTTTTAAGATATATATTTGTTATTATTGTTGTTTTAAGGAATGTCTCTTCTTATGTTTAAATTACACATATACGTACATTTTTCTTTTGTATGTTAGATGATGATATTAAACTAATGAATTAAAATATACTTTTGACCCTTATACTTAAAAGTTTGTACAATGATTAAAAGCTTTACTTGCGTATAATAACTCAAATGTTTAAATTGGGAACATATAGTAATATAACAAATATTTTTGTGGTGCAAATGTAAGCACGAGACAAAATAAAAAGTGTTTATCCTATTAAATTAGGGCAAGAAAAAAATTTGGAAAAATTAAACTCCAATATATATTTGTGGTTAAAATTTCTAATTCTCACCCGTCTTGCAACCTCACTAGCAAGACTATTTTGTTATCTATTAATGTGTTATAAGAATGGATATTCACAGTAGAAGCTTGACACAAACTTTTATTCGTTAAAGATTCGATAGACGTTAGATTTTTATCCTTATTAGTAAGTAGTTTGATACACTCCACGCTATCTTAATAATTAATTAGACACATATTCAAGATACTTTTAATACTTTTCTCTCATTCATTTAATTATGTAAAATTTTCAACCACACTGTGATAACTCTAGCTCTCTAATAATTTAGAGAGCCCAATAAGTTTGAAGGGTTGTTCAAATATATATATATATATATATATATAAATGGTCACTTTCTTGTCTCTTCTTCGATTATCTTAAGACAATCTTTATAGAGTTGTTCAAAATAAAGATTAACATATTGAAAAGAAAAATATTTAGACAAAAAATATTTTAAGGGAAAGAGAGAGGAATGGGATTGATAGATCTCTTTGCTACCCATTAATAAAACAGGTGCAATACATTTGTTGTGGAGATTGATATATTTTAATCTCAACATCACATAATTGTATAAACACAATAAAATTTTATAACAATGTAGAATTGACTTCTCAAGTCTTCTATTACACATTAGTTAATACTAAAGATAACTATATATATAATAAGCAATCTAATTTGTAAAATAAAAAACTACTATATGCATCACACACTTGACGGTCGTCAATGTAATTTAATTTAATAAAATATCAATATCAAATATAATAATTAGTATCTTGAACAAACTGCAAATTTTTATTTTCTAACTATAATTAAACGTAATGTTGAGTGCCTTTACGAAGTAGTGTCTGATCTTAACCACTAATAAATTATACGTGTAACTAATTTGTAATATATTCGGAGTGTTTGGCTCACTAACATGAGTTGAGCTCAATATTTGGTCTACTAACTTTAAATATTGGTGGAGTTGAGTAGGTATATTTTTCTAACTCACCCCAACTTATCCTAACTCTCCCTTCTTCCAATGTTTTCAATAGCTCCACTCATTGGTAACTATCGTTGTCACACACTGGGAACCAACTTGGGGCTTCCGCAACCACCTCTGATGACAACAACGGTGACCAACTCTGATGATTATCTTCGTGTGACCAATATCGCAACTAATTCCAAGCTCTGACAACCACCTACGATGACAACTCCGATGACCCAACTCAGAAAACCAACTTCGCTCGACCAACTCTGATGACCAAGCTTTGGAAATCACCTCCGACAACAAACTTTGACAACCTCCGATGAAAATCACCTTCAATGAACAACTTCTATGACCACCTTCGAGTGAGCAACTTTGAAGATCAACTTCATGTTTCAGCCACATCCGACGACAAAACTCTGACAACCAACTTCAATACCACCTTCATGTGACCAACTTTAGGTTCCAACAACTACCTCCGATTGCGAACTCCGGTGAAAATCATCTTCGATGATCAACTTTGATGACCACCTTCGCTCGTCCAACTCTAGACCCTGAAAACCACCTCAGACGATCAACTCCAATACCACCTTCAGGCGACCAACTTCAGGTTCTGAAAACCACCTTCAACTACAAATTCTTGCAAAAATTATCTTTGATAGTCAACTTCAACAACCACTTCCGACTATTATAAGATTGATAACTGTTAAAGTATATAGTAGGGTTGTTGATTGTATACACAATACTATGTTGTTTACTTTTTTTAGTTTTCAAAATTTGACTTGATTTTTTAAACCATTGGTAAAAAGTAGATAATAAATGAAGAAATTTGGAGGTCAAAGTTGTGTTTATAGACTTAATTTTCAAAAACCAAAAACAAAAAACGAAATGGTCACTAAACGGGGCCTTAGAGTTAAAAAAAACTGTACCAAATACCCTAGATATATGAACTCAACTCTGCACCTCAGATACCATATCTCAACTTAGCACCCTAAACAACCCTATAAAGTTTTACATATTAGATAAAAATTGGGAATGAAACCAAAAGTCAAGTCATGAAGAAGACTGTGTCAAAATTGGACAATATGATACGATTGTGGATATATTTGGAAAGTCGTCTATAGTTCCCTAACAGTAAACATGGGTTTCATCTCAATATATAAATGCATGTATCTTACAAAGATTATGAGGATCCTAAATCAAATAGATGAAGAAATTGACCCCAAAATTTTTATAAGATACATGGATTAGTTATCACATTAATTTGGAGATAGAACTCTTGTTTGTTTTAATTTCACTTTTTGTGAAATATTGATATAATATTGTCAATCAAAATATAATTCATTTGGTTAAACACACATGGTACATATTTGTTTCAAAGATTAAATTTTTAAATTTATCGCCAAACATTGTTTGGACCGTGGAAAGGCAAGAAGATATAATATGTATGGTTAAAATGTTGATATAATGACAAGTTTATTTTATCCCATCAATTTAATTTCTTGGTTTAATTGGTAATTCAATATGATATCAAATCAGCCTGAAATTCAAATAAGCATTTGATCCAAAAAATAAAAATAGGAACCTAATCTAAAAATGGTGATCAAAGGGCATGTTAAGAATTCAACATTAAAAAAATCAAGGAATCCTCTAAGATATGTAGACTACTTATCTCATTATCAATTGATATTAAGATGAAACCTCATGTTATCAAATTATTATAATATTAAATTTATCTTTTAACCATTAGTTTAAATTTTTTGGTAAATCAATTATTTAACTTTTACCCTTCCAAATGGTAACTTTTCCTCTTATGGAACGTTTAACATTAGCGAGAGGTATCAATCACCAAATTGTTGCACAAATTTAGTATATTATATTATAATTATAATGTGCCATTGATTAGCCTGATGTCCACGCTTCCGTTACATGTACAAAAACAGGAAAAAAAAAAAAAAAAAAAACCCCTCTTATTTGGTTTTCACCAAACACTACAAGAAATTACACTTTTCCCGACACCCCAAATCAGAAAATGGTGGAAACTGTATCGGAAGATCATCTCCCGATGACAGATTGATCGTCGGGAGTCTGGTCGGGAAAATTCGTCAGAAGAGGATCTCCCGACGCATAAAATAGGGTGTCGGGAGTTGTCCTGGAACTCTCGACATATAGAATAAAGCGTCGGACGACGCTTATCCTATGCATCGAGAGTTATAGGACAACTCCCGAAGCCCTGTTTTATTCTTCGGGAGTTATGGAAACTCCCGATGTGCTATTCTATGCATAGGGGAGTTCCTTCATTGGTTGAACATTGGTTTTTAAAATTTTTTAATTCAAAATTTGTAATATTTTAAAATTATATTTGAATAACCTGTAAAGCATCATTAACCAATTCAAATAGATTCACATAATAAATAAAACAAAGAAAACGAAGTCCATACTATAATAAATAAATGAAAAGTTACAAGACCTTACAATAAAACAAAGTCGATACTAAATAAAAGAAATTTGTTTTCAGAAATACATGAAAGAAATAAAATAAAAACAACGTCAATAAATACAGAAAAGAAAACAACGTCTAGAACACAACATCTTGAACAATCGTCCATCCTCATCTTCAAACAACATCCTACAATAAAACAAAAACATTCAAATGTCATAATCTTTAAACATCTTATCTTCGATTTAGGCGTCGGGGGAGCTCATTTTTCGAAGGAAAATTAAGACCAAACAAAAAATTCGAGGACCTATGTATTTTCCAATAAAAATTTCAACATGACATGACAAGTATCATCCATTGCAATCACAATGTTAGATGATGTAATATTAAAATTACCTTCAATCGTAAATTTAAATTTTTGAGTTAATCAATGATTTAATATAGTATCAGTTCAAGAAGTCCAAAAGATCATGTGTGTTCATCCCTATAATGTTACTTCCACTTAGAGATGTCCAATTTGTTTATAGGATGGGCCTCCCAAGATGGGGATTCCTCGATTAAGCAGGGAATGGGGAGGAAGTGATGGAAACATATTTCCCGTGAGTTAAACGGGGATGGAGATTCCCCATCCTCGCCATGGCTCTCTATTTATTTATTTAATATAATTATTTAATGTTATGTTGTTGTAGTTATTATTATTATTATATAAATATTATATTCAAATTTTAAGTTTGGTGGTTTATTGGTCAAGATAATTAATATGTTTAAATTGAATATTTAAATTTAGATTAATATGTGAATAATTTGATTTATATTTATTTCATTTCTACTACAAAAATTGATTATTTTTTTGGCCAAAATTTGGGTAATTTATCTTTAAATTCAATTTGTCCTATAAAATTAACCATAACAAATAATTTAGTAATAGAGTTTAATTATTTATTTAAAATTTATGATTTAAATTAATTAATTTTTTCAAAAAAAAAACTTGGCAAAATTACCCAGTAACAATTTATTAAATTGAATTAACTATTTATTTGTACTTTCAAAAACTTTTTTTTTATCAAAGTAACAATGATTTAGTAGTTGGTAGAGAAAAACTATTATTTTGAATATTTCAATCGCCTTCTGCTGGTATTTATGGAGTGGAATTGCAATTGAATTTGATAAATAAAGAAAATAGAAAGCGTAAAATAGTACAGAATCAACATCGAGATTTACGAGATTCATGAACAATGTGTTAGTTACGTTCATTTGATAGAGGGAGAACAATTTACTAGTAGAGAACATATTAGAGACGGCTCTAGGGTTAAAGAGTTTATACAGTATACTTCCATAAACCTTATGGTCAAAATCATGAGTAACTTAAATAACATAAATATGAATACATATTCAAGGCATATAACAGTGAGACCTCCATACTTGTTCGTTCTAAGCGTCAGATAATATATTCAACGCATTCAACAGAAAAATAACAAAATCATACATTCAAAAACACATCAAGCAACAATATATAGATCTGGGAAGCTGTTCGTGTTGGGTTTTATGTTCTAAAACTCGTGATTTGTAAACAATAAATTTATTCTGTTAATCAATATAGATGTTATTGAAGTTTGATTCAATAAAGTTGTTATTGTATGCATGAATTGCTTATTTCGTTTTAGAAATAACCTAAATCCAATAAACTAAGATCCATGGCTATTACATGAGTACTTGAACTTTATGTGGAGACATAAGAATTGATCAAGTTCAAGTCGATAGTTAGAATGATCTATAGTATACAAATAAGATTGGGTACCTTATTTTGGGGACACTATCGGAAACAACTCACTTTGTAGGTGTTACAATTGATCCTGATTCGTTCATGTGGAGACATATGAGTGGGGGCGTCCTATACAAAGAGTTTGTATAAGATTGGACCAAGAAATTAGTCACTCTTACTTTATAACATTGTTTATTGTTTAAGACTAATTATTTCAAAGCGATGACCTAGGTAACTTGACCTTAACATTAAGCTAACTATGAACTCCTGTATATTTGGGATTGTCCTTAGATTTGCATGGATGAGGGTTGGCTCAACAGTGTCTACTCAATAAGCCTCCCATTGCAGGGGTAAGATCAGGTAGATAGCTGGGGACATAGGGTGCAAGATGAATTCACTCTTACCTACTTTTAGGGATAGTAGAGAGGTCGTTCCCTTAAGTACTGATTCTGGGTCTTGAACAATGGGCCCCACCCTCTCATTGGCCCGAGAAGGACTCTGTTTAGTGATTGGATCACAAACCAATTGTTCATTAGAGGATCAGTGGGACTTAAGGATCAAGATGTAATCTCTGGGATAAAACAGCTTTTGACGCAACCGTTATTACGAACAAAATGTGAAGGGTTGACTTACTAATTATGGTTATATCGAGTGGACACAATTATATCTATAGTGAAGGGAGTGCAACTACTGGATTTTAGTGGAGTGACCCGGTAGTTAATGAATGTTGGTTAATTAGGTTAAAAAGTTTAGCCAGTTAATCTCATATCGTTGGAGCCCATGATTTGTAGGTCCATTAGACCCCCTACTTGGTATGCATATAGACTAAATAATTAATAGACTAAATTGTGTTAGTTTGGTATTTAACCAGAATTTATACAAAAAGATGGAAGAACCCGGCATTCAAATCTCAAATATTAAATCAACATAATAACAACAACAACAACAATAATAATAATAATAATAAACCTCGACTATTACTACCCAATGAAAATTAAAAGTCTCAAATGTTTATGGGAAGCTAAGGTAATCTACTTATTTTCAAGCTTGACTAATTATAGTCCTACCATAGAATGTTAGAAATTATAAACCACAGTTCATATGTTAAGTATTATAATTTGGAAAATTGTTTTATCTTTGAGATCATAGGATTGGTTGGTTGAATTCTCATATTCTAAACCAAAATTAAAATTCAAAGAAAAAATTGAGCAAGGCCCTACATTGAATTTTACACTTTAATTTTTAAAATTATTAATTAAAAACATCGTAGCATGTCAAAAACTCTACTCAAGTAATAGTTGACTTAAGTCTAAATTTATTCCATCTAATTATGATACATCAAAGAGTTGTTATCGAATATAAGAAAATGAACCAACTTACTTATAAATATAATAGAATATTACTATCTATAACCGATAGACAGTGGTAGACATTGATGTTTATGTATTATTGATTTTTAACCATTTTTCATTTAAAATAATCACCTTTTGTGAAACGGAACAATGAAATTTCAAATTATATGCAAATTTAAATACACAACTTTTTTTAGGCGGTGTTATTGAATATCAAAGTCGTCTGTTGGAAATTATTAGTCATTAAAATAATAGCATCTGAAAAACTTTTGTCGATTGGGGAAATTTGAAAATATTTAATTAATATGCAAGTTGTCAAATCAAAAAAAAAAATGTAGCTTTGTTTGTCTAATTAATTTGACTTAGCTCAAATAATTGAGAGGCCACTAGAGTGTTGTTTGTGGTTTGATTCTTTCAATTGATCCATTGAAAGACCAATTACAAGCGGCTAATTTATCATTATCAATGTAATTAAAAAAAATTAACAACAATTTGGCCTTGTCCATGACGACATCAATGCGGACCCTATTAATTTATTCTTTTTTAGTTCATAATGGTAGATGAAAGGGAATTGAACCATTGACCTCTTAAATGCCTTACTTACTGGGTTATACTCGAATGTATTATTAATTTAATCCGTGATTGATTATTGATTATATTAAGATATTCGTTTAAATTTTTATTTATTGTGGTGGGTTGAATGTTTGATAGTACAATATTTACCGATTGCTATTTTTCAAAAAAAAAAAAAAAAATTCAAATTTCATATTGAAAAATATTTAAATAGTCGTTATTTGTAGTAAAGTGATTTGTATGAAAAGAGTATCGTCCACTTGATTGATGTTCTAATTAACTTGATTACTATCAAAACTAAGCCTCAATCTTATTATACAAACCTAATCAAATAGGGAAAAATATGAGAAATTAAAGAAAACAAAAGCACGATAAATATAAACAAAAAAAAAAGTTAAGAAATAAGAGATGTATTGGGGAATGAAGATACACCATATATTTATTTAATATGGTATCAAAGTTTATAAAACCCAAACGGATACGATAAAAAAAAAAATCAATTCAAGATTGGTGAACGTAAAGAGGGACACCATTTTAAAGGGTTATATTAAAGATTCGATATGCATTAGAAAGATGGAAAATCTCACCATCTTTATAAGATAAAATGAATTATGTATTAGTGCTATTAAGTAAACATAGCGGTAAGAAATGCAAATTATCATGTAATTGATATTGACAAGTCATTTTTATTCTACTAATTTTCTCGCTTGTATGAATATAACAGTTTTATTATTATTATTATTTATATTTGTGTATATTTGAACCAGCTTACCACTATGGATTGAACCCATGATCTCTTAGTCTTTTATCTAAGGCATGTTTCCTTATTTACCACTAGGTCAATCCATGATGGTTAATATAACAGTTTTATTTTAAAGGAAATTGTAGATAAATAATAATAATAATAATTTTCTATAATATGTGAAGCGTGAAATCGAACATATGACATTAAAATTAATTGTATGTCGGGGGAAAATAGTATATATAGAATTGAATACACTAGCAAATTGATTACATCTCAATTATTAGAAACAATACACTCAATGTATAATATTTAAACTCAAGTGAAAGTCAGATGGTATAACAAGGTTTAGATATGAAAATAACCAAAGATTTGAAAGAACTTCAAAACCTTTGGAGACTCAAAATGTGGTCGAGGCACGCTTCTGGTAAGCGTTGTCCTGAAGATAATATTCGCTTTGTACCAACTGCAAGTAGACTATAGCATTCGTGTCAACAGGATACAACTACTAATTCTGGTAGAACTGCAGTCTCGAACTACTCGGATCTGATAGAATTCTTGGATATCTGCTGTCAACTCAACTCAAGAACTAAAGAAAGAAAGAAAGAAAGAAAGAAAGAAAGAAAGGAGAGAACTCTTCAATTTAGAATGAGATGCTAGAAATGAAAAACCAAGTTGTTATTTATAGGCTAACAACTTGATAACTCTCCAAATTACAAAATGAAATCAAATAAATACAAAAATTCAAACATTTTTCAAATTTAACTCAATTGATTTGTTACTTGACAAAAAACAAACATAACTAATTCAAATTGAAAAAGCCACAAATTTAACTTTCATACCTATTAAATTTGTACATGAAACATCATTTTAATTTAAAGTTTCAATTTTATTTGAAAGTTTTTAAACAATGAATTTAATCTATATAATTAAATTCACTTTATGTTTCAAATCTTCACCAAACTTTCATTTTCTTTCATTATATATATCCGACAGTATAAATTTTATGTCAATTGAACTAGGGCTCATGTGTCCAGATGAATCCAAAAGCCAAAATCATATGGAGCATAATATCATTACAACTACTTTATGATGCTTGTGGTTCAAAAGAAATAGAAGAATATTTTAGGACATTGGAAAACACCATAGTCACTTGTGGGGTGATACATTTCCTTGACTGCTTTATGGAGTTCTAAATCTCTCATATTTTGTGTAATTATGATATATTTACCATCACTTTAAATTGGAAGGTTTTCCTCTAACCTCTACTCTCTTTTTAACGTGTTGTACTCTAGCTTTGTTTGAACATTTTTATCACTTTGAATGCATCAATTGCTGACAACGAGTTATGATAAGGGTGCTAATAAGGACGTGTCAACCTATTGAGATATTTTGGTGTATCTTCTAATTCCTTTCTACTAATATAAAAAATATTCATTAAACTACTTGAAATAGTTAAACATTTTGGATATTGATGGATAGACAATAAATATATATATATGTGGCAATTCTCTTTTTCAAAGGAAAAAAAACATCATATTATTTTGGAACTCTATTTCTTTAATTTTAAATTATTATCTACAATTAAATATATATCCATTTATTTTATATGTTTAAATAAATTATTAAATAAAGAAAAAGGCAGAAAAACTATTTCATAGTTTAAATTATCAAAGTAACATCGGTTCTCCTTTTCTTTTTCATCAACACTAATTATAACAATAAATTAGAAAACAGTATTGATCTGAATTTTATAATATATGATTGACATGAGAGGATTAATTTGATTATTATAATGTATTTTTTTAATATATGGTCAAAATATCTATTTAATTTATGCCAAACATAAATCATTAGATGAGGAAGTGATTAAATTAATTTTTTCTTTTCCAATAAAAGTTGTAGGGATCCCAGTAAATCTTCATAGATATTGTAAAATACTATGGTTCGCCTTAGATATTCTTTTATATTAATCTTCACTTAAATTAACATATGATAGGACTATAATTTAAATGTAAAAAGGTACACATCAACAAATAAATAAACACTTCAAAATTACATCACTCCATTGCCATTGATATTTATAACTAAAGTTACCTTTTTTTTTTGTCCTGGTAAATAAATGAAAGTTACTTTATGGGTTAAAATATATTGTGCTTTTACATAATATAAAGAAAATATTATATATTTTAAACACTGTGGATTAAAATATATCAATATCTGCTAATTTGTGGCTTTCTGAAGTTTCAAAAACTTTAGTTTTAATTGTATTATGATATGTATCACTTAAAAGTTCTTGAATAATCTATCTTTCAAGTTTTTTCTTTTTATATTTTAAGTGGCTTTTTTTAATTTAACCCAAGTTTTTTTAAGTGCTTCTTTAGGTACCATTTAGAATAAATTTTCAAATGCTTAAAAACATTTTTTTATACTTATTTGGAATGTGCTTTTAGCATTCCAAACAAACTTTTTATGATATATTTAGAAACTTTTATAAATAGTGATTTAAATCTTTGATGCTACCACTTAGTGCTCTTAATCCAAGGTTTTTTTTTTTAAAAAAAAAATTATTTATAACTATGATAATTCCACCATTACTTTTCAGTTATAGAGCTTTACTCTAGCTATTTCCCTTTTTGTATCTTTTCTCATCAATGAAGTATTGTTGTTAAAAAAATGAGTGAGTAGTTAAAAGTGATTTTCGTACCATCATTTTAACGCTAAGTCCTATACGTTAAAAAGATTTTATACAAAAAAAAAAAAAGTGATTTTAGAATATTAATTTCTTGGCATCGATACACACTAACATGTTCCTGACTATTATATTCTTGAGGAGTTGTTTGGTGATAGAGTAAAGATGCATAAAACAGGAGCTAATATGATCATTAAACACTCTAATTACACTTAATTTGAGTCAGAAACATGCTAAAACAAGTTTAAAGAGAGTTTCATTGTGTATACCTTTGTAGATTTCCACTTGCTTCTTACTTAATCTACGAAATTGACCTTCAATTTCTTCAGTAGACCACAAAGGGAATTTTCTCTACTATTCTCAGTCTTGAATTGAGTGGTGGAAAGTCATAATTGAGAGGGATTTAGGCAGATTTTGGAGAGCTTGTGAGAGCAAAACAGTTTTTGTTGAAAAATTTTCAAAATTCAGAATGCATGAATAAAAATACTCTAAAATTTGGAGTATTTATCAAGATAAATCATGCAAGTACTCACTCATTTGGTTAATTGATACTTCAATTAGCACTAAATGAGTAGCCTAGGTGTTGAAATAAGGAAAAATCCACTAAGAAACTCAATGCTGGACTTTTCCACTCAAACTTAAAAAACTTAATTTTAATTTAATTAATTATTTTTAATTTAAAAAATAAACTAAATATAATTTAAATTCAATTACAAAAAAAAAATTAATCTAAATTTAAAATATGAATCCCTATTCATGTAATCAATATTTTAATATTTTAAACTCTCCAATTACGTTTAATTTCGATAAATTTAAACGTTAATCATATCCAATATAATTATCCAAACCCTAAATTGAAATTGACCATTTCAACTTCAAACCCTAAATTGAAATTTGAACACTTCAATTTCACTCAATTTTCTAATCAAAGGTTTAATCTTTTACGAGCTAGCAGAGGGACTTTATGGACTTACAGGTTATGAACTCCAACAATTTGAGATTAATTGATTAAACTTTTTAACCCGAATTAAACAATATTCGCTAACCATCACTATAGCTTGAAGTTATGAACTCCATCACTATAGCTTGATGGTTGCACTCTCCTCACTATAGATATATTTTTGTCCACTTGATTTAACCATGATCAGTAAATCGATCCTTCATAGGTTGTTCGTATTTTCAGCTAGATCAAAATTATCATTTTACCCCTGTAAATAGATCTTGCTCCTTAAGCTCCCATTGATCCTCTATTGAACAATTGGTTTATAGTCCAACTAATAAACCATGTCCCTCTCGGCCATGAGAGAGTGGAGCCCATTTGTTCAAGACCAAGAATCAGTACTTAAGAGAACAACCTATCTTCTAACCCTAAATGGGTAGAAGTGAATTCCATCTTGTAGGACTATGTCCCCCGCTATATATCCAGTTTTATCCCTGAAATGGGAGACTTGTTGAGTAGTGCTGCTGAACTACTCTCACCTATGCAAATCAAAAGATATTCCTAAATAAACAGGAGTTCATAGTTAGCTCAGGATTAAGATCGAGTTACCCTAGGCCATCAAATTGAAACAGTCAGTTTTAACAATAAACGATCGTTATAAAGAAAAGTGATTATTTCGTGGTCCGATCTTATGTAAATATTTTTTGCATAGGATGCTCCCACTTGTATGTCTTCTCATGAACGATTTCAGGATCAAATAATTTGTATCAGTATACAAAGTAGGTCGCATCTATAGTGTCCTAAGGATGAGGTACCCAATCTCATCTATATACTTATAGACCCTTGTGACTATATACTATAAATTGATCATCTTTTATGTCTCTACATAAAATTAAAGTACTCATACTATAATCATGGATTTGTTTATTGGATTTTATAACATAATGCAATTTTAATAACACTTTTATTGAATAAATTCTTCAACAATACTTTTATTGATAAATAGAATATGTTTCACTGATTACGAACGGTGAGTTTTAGGACATTCCTAATATTTGAGGCGTTAAGTTGAGTAGTATTGATGTATTGTTGAAAGTTTTGGAAAATAAAGTTTATGATTTACGTTTGGATCATGCATTTCAATTTTTTTTTAATATAAGCAATCATTGTATAAATTATGCATGTGACATCTCTACTTAAGTTTTTTTTTAGTATAATAATTATGAGGTAGGGGATTGAACTTCAACCACTAGAGTCAAATGCCATGTCAATATCACTCCATTAAACTCACTTTAGCATGTTTCTAGTTAAGTTGACAATTTTCTTTTTCTTTTTTTCTTTTTTTATTCATTGGAACAAAACAAATTTTAATTTATGTAATATCCTTAAAATGTAATTACTTGATTTTTATTTTGTTAAATCTTAAAGGGTGGTGTATTTGTTTATCAGGCTAGTCTCACACACTAGATCCTTGGTTTGAACCCAAGCTTAGACACGTTTTATTATTATTTTTTTAAGAATTCCATCTAACATTTCTTTTTTATTTTATTTATTTTTAACATATTTTGAACATTTTTTTACTTCTCCTCCTAAATGTAGTTTGCACACATTTTTGTTACTGTATTATTAAATCAAATATAAAAGATCTAGCACGAAAAGGTGTAACAACATCAAATAAATCAATGACCTATATGTTTAATATTGAGAATTGACCTATATTAAATACTTTTTAAGAGTTATTTGAAGTGTTGATTTGAGTTTATATGTCTGAAGTTCATATGTCTGTGGAGTTTATATATTTATAAAATTCATGTCTATGTTTGAGGTGCTAGGTAGAGATATCCACGGAGCAGCATGGGACCGAAGATAACTTCTCCACTTCCCATCCTCGCTTCCCATTTCATTCGCCATCAACACCAAATTCTCTACAGGATCAAGGTAGAAATTCCTCACGGAGAACTTTACAGGGATATAGATTCCCCACAAAGAATTTTTCTCCGTTGGATTTACTTTTTAAAAAACAAAAATCAATCTACTTAAATTGTTACTAAAGAAAAATTCTAAAAAGATATTTAAATTTCTCAATAATTTTCTATATAATTAGTTCCACATGGGCAATTTGAATTTAGAGAGAAATTACTCAAATTTTATGTTAAAAGGAAATAATTGCCTATCAAATTGTTTATTTGTATAGTCTAAATTTAATGTTTAATTCAAACATATTCATTTTTTTTATATCAATTCAAAACTTATTCATTATCTTGACCATCAGACAATCAAATTTAAAATTTAAATATAATGTTCATTAAGTTATTAATTATAATAACTTAAAAAGAATAATGGGGGAGGGGAGGATGGAAATGAATGTATTCCTTGTCCCCGTCCCTGTTTAGCTTAAGGGAAATTTTTTTCCCCACTTCCTCCCCATTCCCCGTCTTGTTAGGGGTAGGTCCTCACAGAGAAAATGGACATCTTAAGTGTTGAGTTAAGTTCATATGTTTGAGATATCTAGTGTAGTTTTTCTTACATAAATAATCTTTTATGGTGATCATTTTTGTTTGAAACTTTTTTATTCAATAAATCTACATTCTTTAAAAATAAACCGTGGATTGTACTTTGCTTTATTGTTTTTTCTTTTTTTAAGTACAAATATGTCGTTGGGAGTTTGGAAAATTGGGTATAGAGTTTATTTTTGGATTATGCATTTCATTTTTTCTTTTAAATTTAAGTAATCATTTTACAAATATTTGCATGCGGCATTTTCATTTAAGTTGAACAAAACTATATTGGTTTCATTGGAGCAAAACAATTTTGGATTTATATTGTAAGTGAAATATTCTCAAAACGTAATTGAACTATAATGATGGTCATGTTACATGATTGTCACAAAAGATATGTAACAAAGACCATATTCTTTGGTCCAATTGTATGATAAAAAGAAATAATAATAATAATAATAATAATAATAAATAAAGTTATATATGATACTATCCAACAAGCAACTAAGTTCACTTATACAAAAAAAATCAGATATGTTCGACAACTTTCTTCGGCCTCTCAAATTCGAAGTCATACTTATTCTTTTACCATGAGACAAGCTTTTGTCTTATGGAAAAAATATTTTTCAAAAATTTATTTAAGCATTTAAACATTTTTTAATAAAATCTATCTAAAATAAAAACACTCATTTGTCCGACAACTCTTTCTCAAAGTGTTTTATGAATAAATTTGTATGGTTTTTTACACTAAAAATATTTTTATTAATGTCAAATTACTATAAAGAACGACTTTAAAATACTATAAGAACTAATAAAAAAGTTGAGAATTCACTGTTTTGCCGAAACTTACGTACTTTTGTGTCAACAAATGTTTCTTATTGATGTTTTTTTGCATCAACTTAAATATAAAGATTTATTGAAGTCTTATAACTATCAATATAAGTATTTTTAAATCAATAGTTATTTTTAAGCTTTAAAAATTAAAATTTTATTGATAGTTGTATGTCATGATCATTAACAAAACAAAAAATTGTGCATCAACAAAACCCAAATTTGTAGTAATGATCATTTAAAATAATTGTCATCGAAATTGGTGGAGATGGCCACCGTAGGAGTCGCAACGAGGACATCCATGATAATGAGGGTTGAGTACATTGTTACCAAGTTGGTGGACATGAGTATAGTTGACGTACAAAATTTATCCCCCAAACATTGAGTTGAGTTCATATCTCAACTCATATCAACTTATATCCTCATCCCAAATATCCTTACGTGATAAGTTGATGATGTCTTTACTGTATTAATCTATAATACTTTCATATACTTTGACTTCTAAAAAGAGGAAAAAAAACATCTCTCGAAAGTCTATACTTTTTTTTTTCCTTTGATGCTTTTAATTTCTTTGAGGTAGTAAGTAAATCATTTATCATCTGCATAATTCTTGATAGGTATAATATGAAAGCTCTAACAATACTCTTGAGTCATAGTCCATATGAAAATAGTGCTATCAACATTTTAACTAATCTTTTATTCCATAGAGATGGCTATCTAATTTTGTAATCAATGTGTTCTTCCTTGGAAAAGTCATAGGACATTTAATTAATTAGAAATACATCATTATTGTAAAGATAAAAAAAAAAACAGTGTTTTAAACTCTCATCAAGTTGTTTGTTTAATTTTGTTTCCTAACAATCCCAAAGTTGTGTTGATTTGATATGAAAGAGCTGATAATGTTAATAATGTTGGTTGACTTCAATTAAATTAAGTTGAAAAAAGTGCACTTATATACTTGAAGCAGCCAAAGTTGCCCTATTTTTCAAAGTTCAAAGCCCTTTTAAATTCCAACAATAATAATAATTGTACTTCACTATTTTCTCAATGTTGGCTTTCCATTTTCAACAAATTAGAAAATATGCAATTTTTAGAAACTTCTATTATCAACTTGCCACATCTTTGGAAATTCATATGTTTTACCTTCGTTTTTTACATATAATTTGCTTTGTTATTCAATCATTAATATGCAGAGTTGATAAAGAATGAAAAATAAAATTTATTCTTGTGAATCAATTTAAACTTTAAATCTTTGATTTCTTAAAACTTAATTTTTCAAATTAAATTAGTAAAACTAATGCTCTTCTTAAAGCAAACATTAATTTACTACCAAAACAAACTAGTTAACAATTAAAATCTAGACACAACAAATCTAAATAAATAAATAAATAAATAACACATATAATGGGAAGAAAAAAGGGTCCTAACTCGAGGTTGCTAGAAAAGTCAAAATACTCGTGTGCATCAACCTGAAAACTTACACCAACCCTACAAATCACCAAAAATAAGATTAGTTAAAAAAAAAAATTAATAAATTAAAAAAAATCCATTAAAATCAATTTCACCATATAATTAAGTATAGAAGTCAATTGATTAAGTAGAAAAAATTGAAATGAAAATTATCTAAAACAAATATGTAAAGGATAATGATGCATTGAATGGCCAAAAGTCATATCTTAAAGCAATAGGTAATTACAAAACCAATGGCCCTTTTAGCCTTCATTTTGATCCATTCTATTCAATTCCCAGAAAACACCATTTCTTCAAGCAATAGGCAACAAATTAAAGCCAAGTTGGGTGGCTCATCAACTGTGCTATATACTTTCTCCAACAACTTGCAATCTCAACAGCCCCCTTTTTGACAAAAACCAACCAGAACCATCTTTTAAAATCCGACATAAAAGACTTTTTTTTTTTCTTTTGCTAAGCGGTGACACAAAATAGAAAAGATTGAAAACACATCATGATTCATGATTACTTTGTGTTTCTAAGAATTTTCCATTCAATTTTTCGTAGTATGATTTTGAAAAGGTTGAAATTTTAAAATACTAAATGTTATACATATTTTTTCTTTTTTGAAAAAAAATAGACAATAGGAGATAATAACATTTCTTTAACAATTTACAAGAGATCGAGGATCAAGAACACTCTAAAGTATCTCAATTAGGTTGACATGTCTTTAACTCTCTCATCATGCTTCAGTTTTAAAAGTGATGCATTAATAAGAGAGATATAAAGGAGAGCTAAAAAAAAGTTCAAACTTCAGTACAAATAGAAAGAGGCAACAAAAAAAACCTTCCAATTAAGCAAATAGATAAAGACATCATAGTTACAAAAAAAAAAAAAAAAAAAAAAGAATTTTTGTAACCAAATGAGAGATATTAGCATTACACCCCTTTAACTTATGGTAATTAATTATCACTAACTTTTTATCCATTTTCAAAATGAATTATAAACCCATGTTAATAGATAGCACTAAACAATGATTGTACACAACTTTTGTGTGAACAATATTTCAAGCTTTTGTTTAACCCAGTAGGAGACAAATTTAATCTCTCTTAAGCATATTGTATTCATTAGTTGAAAGTATAAATATTTACTTTTATGCTTCAATCAAAATAAAATTTTATTTTATCTTCAATATATTCACAAAATTTCTAAACACATTTACAACTAATAGTAAAATATCACAGTCTATTTTTGATAGACTGCGATAGACAGCAGTAGACACTAATAGACTACTATCTATATCTATCTATGTCATGATAGACACAGATAATAATATATCGTTGTCTATCGCGGTCTATCACAGATGAACTATGATATTTTATTATTATGTTATAAATATTTTGATTTATTTTTTATATTTAAAACATCTCATATATTTGTCCATTTTTATCTTTTTTTTTCCAATTTGTATAACGTTTCAAAATTATATATATAATTATATATATATATATTATATATATATATATATATATATATTATATATATATATATATATATACTATATATATATATATTTGCATGAACTTGATTATACTTTGATTAAATATGAACAAGAAATATCATATTTTTCATTAAAAAAAACATATTTTGTTAGTGTGGTGGCTAGTTGTCAACTTAATAATATATTCTTAAATGTGTCTATTTTCTCTAAGCACAATCTATTTTGTGTTAGGTAAGTTAAGGTCAAGTCATAAGAATAAGTTGATATAGATAACTAAATTGTATGGATACACATGTCTTGATCATTAATTTTAAAAAACATGAAATATTTCTAACTTAGTTAATTAATAATAATGTATTTTATTTCTTTAAATACATTTAGTAGCAATATAGAAAACACTACCCAACATAAGAATATATGAAACTATAAACAATTAGAGTTAAAAATACATCGACACAAAAACTATATTAGGTTCACTAAATCATACAAAATTAAGAAATGTATGTTTTAATTCTTTTAATATATCCAAAGTTATTGTGCAATGACTTTAAAAAAAATAAAAAAATAATAATAATAATAAGAGAGGAGATATCAGTGTATGCATTTGAACATTTCAACTAAAATGAAACATTTATAAAACTTTTATCATGCTCCAAATCCAAAAAAATAAGATATCTCAAATTTATATATTTCGATTCACGAGTTTGCCAATCTCTTTAATTATAAATTTTGACAATTCCAAAAAATTTGCTGAGTTAAAGTTACATATAAAACCAAATCTTATCCATCTTATTTTATAAATTCATGCTACATACTAAACTTTATTACTTTGTTTCATTTTAATATTATTCACTACTAATTTCAAAAGTGGGTAAATTTGAGTTGTTTTTCTTGTATGGTATAGAAGTGTCTATGTTTTGTTACTTGAATATAGTACAATTGAAATACCTTGAATATTTGTTATTTAGTGCTCCAAATGACCAAACACGGGAGTAGGGGCAACATGCACTCTCTAAACCTAATATGTATTCGTTTATGCATTATTTATGATTATGGGTCTAGGATTTAGAGAGGTGTCATATATAAACCCTCTAACCATATTGGTGTCATTGTAATCTGTATTATTTGATATTTCTCTTCAATAATAAATCGATCTCTTCATCTATCTCTGGACGTAGTTAACATAGAATGAATAAATCTCTACGTAAATCTTAGTGTCTATTTAATAACATAGAGGTTAAAACTTGTGTCACAAATTTACCATATTTAAACATTCCTATATATACCACTCTCAGAAACCCTTTCTAAAACAACAAAAAGAACACAACATTTTCAATCTTCTACTTTCTCATATTACATCCAATCAAATCACATGTTATTGAAACTTAATCATGGAGAGATCTAATATTGGAAAATTTTTCCAATTGGGTGGATGATATACCTAATGGGAAATTATATATTCAACAAGTTTGACTTTGAAAATAATTAATTTTGAAGAAGTTGAAAGGGAAAAAAAAAATGTTCCTCGTTTCATTCAAAGCTGTTGGGTTCCAAAAGAAGACAAAACAATAAAAACCCATCATGGTGGGGCATTAGATTCCTATGGCGTTTAAAATCTTAATTAATCAGAAATTATTATTATTAAAAAAAAGAATTAAATCGATTGTAGTGGATTTTTTTAAAAAGAAAAAAGAAAGAAAGTGCAATTTAAAAGCAACCCACGTGGATGATAACGATGGAGTTGTCGTTTTAATGGATCATGTGGGAACAGCCTGTAATTTCCTCCATTAATGGTGTTCCAACTTGCAGAGAAGACGATGTGTTCCTTCGTACAATTCTTATATATATATATTTTCTTCTCCCATTTATCTCTCTATCTACTATTGGTCCTATCGAGGAACCCTTTTTTTTTTTCTTTTTTTTTTTTTTATAAATTTCTTTTACTTAATTAAATCAGATGAAATATTTATAAACTATCCAGGGTATCCATTCATATACTAGCCTTAAAAGGACGTTTTTTATTTTTAGATTTAAATATTACTTTAGCTTCGATTTTGGTTCATTTTGGTTCTTATACTTTTAAAAGGTTTATTTTGGTCTCTATACTTTCAACTTTGATTCATTTTGGTTCTTATACTTTTAAAAATTTATCATTTTAGTCCTTTCATTTTCACTTGATAAATATGGTCACTTTTGTTCAAGGACCAAAATGAACCAAAGTTGAAAGTATAAAGACCAAAATAAACATTTTTAAAATATAGGGACCAAAATGTATAAAAACCAAAAGTACAATGATCAAAGTAGTATTTAAACCTTATTTTTATTTTTAAAGATTAAGTGTATTAATACATATAACTTTTTGGAATTTTAGAGATAATTTTGAAATGAGATACTAACGAATAACTTTATCTTTTTCTATATACTAAGGTAAGAATATTATTAATCAATCTTAATGGTAGCTCAGTGGTATTGACATGTATTCCGATCCAAGAGGTTGAAGGTTTAATCTCCCACACTACTATTTTTGTACTCAAATGATAAGGATATTGTTTAAATATTTAAGGACATTATTGAAACTTCTGAAGGATCATTTTAAGGGATATTTTCATCGATGAGACATTATTTTAGGATTCTCTTTTTGTCCGCAAATTTGTAATTTCATTACTCACATTCTAGTGTGTAATGCAAGGGTGCCAATGTCTCTAGGGTTTGGCTTGAAAATCACTCCCTATAGATCGATGTTGTGTCTAATGATTTGATATCCCTTTAGTTCCTTATTCTTTTTTGTACTACTTAAAAATGACATTTTCATTCAATCGTAAAACATTGATAAAAACATGAAAAAAAATAAAATAAAATAAAACATCACTTAATGGTAGAAAAGTTAGTTATCTACTTTAAATATTTGTTTTTTTTATAATATTTCTAGAATATCCATCGAAATATGACATTTCATCAATGTATTCATTGACCGTTCTTTAATATTGAGATTTCGATATTTTCATCGACATTGACATTTTAAACCTTGATGATATATTAAAATAGGTTTGATGGGATGGGGAAAATGTAGTGTCAAAACAAAAAAATAGGATTAGGGAACATTTGTGGAGATTATTTATTGTTTGTTAGGGTACTTTTTATGATGTGGCCAATTATTTTTACCCTCAGAGAAAAAAGTCATTCCCTTTTGGGTAGAGATTATTTATTGTTTGTTAGCTTCAATCATTTATCACCTCTTTCACTCTCTTAGAATAATGATTTTTTTAAAAAAAATCAAAAGAGTAAAAAAGAAATTAAAAAAAAAAAGGTAATTTCACAAAAAATTCTTATGGATATATATGTGATATATATTTGATTTTTATTAGGTCACAACATGTAAATTTTAAGATTTCCTTTTTTTTTTTAAATTCTAAAGCTAATTCCCTCCTACAATGTATTTAAATATTCTTTTTTTTTCTCCCTCAAATTTATTTAATACTTTAAAATTTGAGTAGAAAAAAAATAACTATAGGTTAGTGTATTTTAGAAAAGAGCTATACATGGATCATGCTATACCAATTTCCATGCCTTCCCTTTAATTAAAAAGAGTAAAAAGATATTATTAATTTAAAAGTCTTTTTTTAAATCATCACGTGCCTTTTTGTAATTGAACACTTTGATGGTTGGGATGTACAAGGATGGTGCAACCCATAATGCACTTAAGTATTTTTCTTTTGAAAACATAACCAACCATATTAGTTGGGCATGACATTCATAGCAAAACCTAATTGTATTCAAACTGTCGAGCAAATTCTTGCAAATTATGACCTATTTGGAAGTCTAAAATATAATTAGAATTACTGAAAATCATAATTACGATGAAATGTTAAGACCGATGTTGAAATAGAATCGTGAAGTGTGAAAACCAGTGGAAAAAAGTGTTGTGTGTTAAAAACATTGGAAAGGGAATGTAATAGGGATTACAAATCGGATCCAAAACCCTCAAACTAAATATAGGCTTGGGTTTACAGTCCATTACAAACTCGTTACATTCCAACCTCTCAAACATGCCTTTAGAAATCTCCATGAACTATCATCAAAATTCATGTATTTCATCGAATGGGAAAACAATCACATAAAGAACTCTTCCTCATTTGATATGCATTCAAAACTAAATATTACACTATAAAGAATAAGAATAAACATTTTTTTTCAATAATGCAATGGACTTATTTTATTCTCAATTTGCTAGAAAACACATTGAGACACAATTTAACATGTCATATAAAAATTTTTGTCCAAGAGTACTCAAAATGTCTTGGACCAAATGACATAAACAAAATTATAGAATTTTGCACCAAAAATTGAAGTTTAAGAATTTAGAAGGGAAAAAGCAAAGAAGTATGGAGTTGAAGTTGATTGTCATATTGGTAAGCAGACAATGCATAGTTGTAAAAGAGGCTTCCAACAAAGAGACACAACAAAGCAAATGAGAAGCCAAATATATATATACACCAAAACTTTCTTTTTGGGCATCACATGGCTGTTGCATTGATATCACCCTCTCTCATGCATGCACATCATTATTTCTTTCAGCTTAAATATTATTTTATCACTTTGATTCATTTTGGTATTTATAATTTTAGAATAGATCTATTCCGACTCTATATTTTCAACTTTGATTCATTTTAGTACGTTTAAAAACCGACCATTGTTGTTCTTTAAAGAAAAAAGAAAATATAAAGACTAATAAAAATATTTTCAAAATTCATGAACCATTTCTTTTATTTAACCTCTCTCATGTCTTTTGCTTTTCCTAACATTTTTCCATTCAATACCTTTTCAATTAACTATTGCATTTCTCCTTCTGGGGTTACAAAAAGGCTAGATTATTCCTTTCTTAAGATAGCCATTTGGGGTCATGATGACCATCTTAACCTTTCCTTTTTATGTATTAAGTTTCTAAATTTTCTTACTTGGTAAGAAATCCAGAAAGGGGTTGTGCAGTTCCTTTCAAGTGAGTGATTTTTTTTAATGTTGTTGTGAGCTTTTGATATTATTTTTTTTAATGTTGTTGTGAGCTTTTGATATTTATGTTCTATCGACCTATTTACATTCATTTTTGTGTAGCTCATATTATACATCATTAAAAAAGAAAAAAAAAACTTTTTTTAATAAAAAATATATTGTTTTTAATTTTTTTACTATGTAAGGAAAATAATGCATGGAATTAGATATAATCTAGATTACATCTAATCATGGCTCTTAATAAAATTATTTAGACCCAAAAACATTTCATGTACGAAAAAGAAAATTGTAACAAATAAATAATTAGTTCTTGTTTGAGTGTTTTTCTAAAAAAAAAATTCATATGTATTTTTGTAGTGGTTGACTAAATGAATGTAAAGGTTTTGTGAACTTAAAATCATTATTTAGGACTCATCTAGTACTGAATTTTCTTGTAATATTTGAGGGTTATTTTAAATTTTGAGATTAAATGGATCGATTTAACCTCAAAATTCAAATAATCCTCAAATATTTAGAAGAAAATTCAGAGTATTATTGGTAAGCATTTAATTTTTAGTTTTTTGTTATTAAAAATTAAGTCTATAAGCATCCTTTCAACTTCTAAGTTTTTTTTTTAGTTTTATACCTACTCTTTTTTAAAAAACCAAGCTAACTTACAAAAAAAAAATAGTTTTTTAAAAAACTTAATTTTGTTTTTAGAATTTAGCTTAGAATTTAACTCATTTACTTAAGTAGAATATAAATCATTGTAAGAAATCGAGAACAAATATGCTTAATTTTCAAAAATTAAAAAATAAATAGTTACCAAAGGGACTTAATAATTTTAAAGGTTCAATTATTATAAAATAAAGATGGTCTCACAATTTGTTGATTTTTTTTCTATATATTTCTCATCATACAACTTTGTGATAACCTACTTGATTTTTTTAAAATAAGAGAGATAACTACTTTTCATAAATACTCTAATGGAATGTTTGACAACGATTCAAAATAGTTTTTCAAATGTGTTGATCAATTTTTATCAAAAGTGTTTAAATAAAAATGAATTTTTTGAAAAACATTTTTTTTTCAAGTTAATCCAAACGGGTCCTAAGTTTTATAACAAATAAAATTAGTTTGTAAGCGTTAACTTCAAAGTTGAACTATAACACTGACATTTACAAACGATTCAGTTATAGTTTCTCTTTTTAAATAAAAGATATGTAATGTGCGTCAGTAGGTGTACTAGAATATCTCACTTAAGTCGATATATTTTTAGTACTCTTATCAGATTCCACGTCCCTTCATTAATAATAACTGCGAGCCAAAAGGACAGTAGAAGGCAAGAGCTGGAGAAAGCCCACAAGAGGAAAGATGGATTATTGAGAGCTATGGAGGGAGGATGGTAATCTTTGAAAAACTTAGATCTATGTGCTCAGTATCCTATCAAGAAACAAATATCTTCCCAAAGGTTTGCATTACTATTGAAATTGTCTTAAGGGTTGTAATTATGGTTTTTCTTAAAAACATTAAAAAAAAAAAAAACTATTATCAAACTAGCTAAAATATTTTAGAGAATCCTTCTGTTTTTTCCATTTCAAGTGCACATCTAAAAATTTTAGGCATTGAATTACTCTATCTAATAGAAAAAATTTACTCTATTTAATCCTTGAGAATATTTAGAAACTTTGATCATTTCTATACATATATATAAGAGGGAATTTTCAAAAATAAAAAAATAAGAAAAATACTATTTACATAAAAGAGCAAAATTTTAATCTTTTTTTATAGAGACAATGATAGAAACTGATAGAAGTCTATCATTGATACTATGTGATAGATGTTAATAGAAATCTATTAATATTTTTTTTTATTGTTTCTATAAATAATTTGATATTTTTTCTATTTGTGAAAATTTCTCAATATATAATTCAGTTTTCCACCTAAATAATTCCTTTTGAAGGGATCAAATACAAAAAATTAATTGAAGATGTTTTGAAGTTTAAATATTTTATTAATGCACCCATTAGGCAAAAACATAAAATTGCTAAGTAGTCATCAAATTGGATTTTGGGCCTCAACATTGGACTTGGAGTCTCTCAAACTAAAGTCAAAATCAACCCATCATCATTTGGGGGAGAGAGCCCATCCCATCAGCAACAACAGGTAGTAAATGAAATTTAAATTATTTGGATTTTTTATTAGTAGAATAATTTTAAGAGAAATTATTTTAAATGGTAAAACTGTTGAAAATATTTATAAGATATAACAAAATTTTAGAATTATTAATAATAGACGTTGATAGACACTGATAGAAGTCTATCAATGTCTATCAATTTCTATTATTGATAGTTTTAAAATTTGTTATATATTGTAAATATTTTGGTTCATTTTTCTATATTTCAAAACAACCCTATTTTTAATTCATATTAATTTTTTATTCTTATAAAATAAGTTTGGATAACTCTATAAAAAAAAAAAAAGAAAAAAATTATGCAACTAGAAAAAAGTCTTAGTTGAATTGAATGGAATTGGAGTTTATTAATAAGAAAGTTTTGATAGATGGCAAAAAGTTACTTTAATTTTAATTTGACTCTACTTTTGGCATGTAAAATCACCTTCATTAGAATCTCCTTACTATTTATTATTAACTAGTTTGATACCATGTGTGTTGAACGTGTTTTGTAAATTTAAAGTGTAACTTAAAAATTAAAATTTAAAAACACAATTTATGTATAAGAGAAGTTAAATTAAGAGAATAACTTTGGATTAAATTTTAGTTTATAAGTAATTAATTAATTATCATTATAAAATAATGGTTAATAGATATGACTGAAATTTTAATACTCACAAGTAGTCAATGACCATTTATCTAATCTTTACACTTTTGCTTGTTATGAAAATGGTAATGAAAAGACCCAATTCCTGAATTGGTTATACAAAGTGAAATTTCTGTGAGACTAAAAGCAAGGCCAAAATTTAATCCAAAGTTATTAAGAAAGATCCTACCACAAGTTATTCAATTTGGAAGCATTCTAACATCTATCGCATTACCATGTGTGTTTTGTGAATCAAGTTCACCCTTCTACTCGATCTTTTATTCAAAGAAACATTTATGAGATTAAGCAATTGATCCAACACGTCTTCGTCTATAGTCAATATTAAATTAGATGAATCACTGCAGACCCTTTTGAAAATAAGAAAGAAGTTGACTACTGCATGATAACTATGTTACGTATAATGTTATAGTATTCCACACAACAATTACAGAAAAAAATCAAGAGACAAATGAATACAAGAGATTGGTAACCCAGTTTGGTATAAATCACCTATGTCTAGGGGTAATATGCCCAAGAAATATAACTCCACTAATATCAATGATAAGAAATTATAACGTAATACTTATTTGTAATGATAATACAATTATAGTGACTCTCAAATAGCTTTATCACTCAACTTTACACCTAGGCTCCCCCTAGGTTTAAGACTCCCTCTCGTAGAAACTTAGGCTCCTCCTAAGTAGTAGTATGAGTGAAGAATATCTTAGGTTGGCCCTAAGACCAAGATTCTCTCTCTCTGCAAGACGAGCTCCCCTCAAGTCATGAGACTCATCCTCACTTGAAATGTATCTTTCTTTCTAAGAACAAATCTCCTTCGCTTGAATGATTTAGGCTCCTCCTAAACTCTAAGAATCCCTACTCAGATGAATCATGGTACATAGGAAGTAAAGAAATCGGAGTATGTCTTCGAGTGATGCAACTTTCTCCTTCATACACGAATGAAACACTTATAATGTTGCTCTAGTAAAGACAAAACGACCAACCATAACCAGAGGACTAATTGTCCTATAAATATGCATAGGAAAAACACATACGAGCAACCGTAACTTCCATAGCAGTCGAACATTCAAAAAGGAAAATAATTGGCAAATAATGTAGTAGAAGGAAAAAAAACGATAAAGAAAGTATTTTGTAGAATTTGCATTTCAGAAGAACATTCTTTTGCCAAAAACCACCAATGCAATGACATTTCTAATAATATCTATGAACCTAAAAATAAATATTGTCAATCTCATAATATCTGAAAAAACGTTAAGTTGACTCGTCACTCGAATTATGGATGTTAAATAAAAAGTACAGACAATAACTATAACAACAAGATACCAACAATAAGTAATGAGATAAAGACATATAGAAGTTGATAACCCAGTTCGGTGAAAATCTACCTACGTCTGAAGGTAATGTGTCCAAAAAAGACAATCCACTAATATTAATAAGTTAAGCAGTTTACAACATAGTACTTATCTGTAATACACAACTACTATAGTGACTCACGTAGAGCTTAACTCACTGATCATCTAGTCTCCCTAGATGTAAAACTTCCTCTCAAATGCACTTAGGCTTTCCTTAAGCTTGATAATATTAGTGTTGAACACTTCGCTTTTGACAGTATATGAAACTCCTCTCAACGTTGTTATCTTTACTTCAAGTTAGCAAACTCTCTTCACTAATAAACCTTAGGATCCCCCTATAATGGAGAACTCATTCTCCATAACAATGACTTAAGCTCCCCCAAAGATCATGTGAATCCCTCCTCGACTGTGATTATCTTCAACATGATGCACTTACCAGATGAAAACCTTGCACAGTGGAATTGCGAAAACACAATGTTGCACGGTTCGGCCACAGAACAGAAAAAAAATCTCGCTCAAATAACAAAAGTGACAACCCTAAATGATCAGCATAATTCTCCTTTAATAGTCGAAACCAAAAAATGAAACAAATCCCATTTGGAAAAGATAAACTGCGCCTCAATAAAGGAAGATATCGGACTGAATAAATCAACTGGAATTTTTCTGATAAGGAAAAAAATATTTTGTAAGAAAATAATATGTTGTCTGAACCAGATATAAAAACTTTATTTGAGACAACTACAGAAACCAATGCCTTAGAAAAATATAAAATCAACCAATTAAATCTTCAATAAACTCCCTCTTTGACTCTTTTTCTTTTAAGGCAGAATAAGAAACGAACAACCAACCATTCAATAAAAATAAAGTTGTATGAAATCAAGTCATAATAAGTACAATAACTTCACCAACAGAAGAATAGAATAAGCAAAAAAGAAAAAACAAGATCTTCTAGAACATAACCAAAACCAAAATAAACCACAGCTTCAGCATTACAAAACAACAAACTCAGAATTAACAAAATAAAGTAGCAGCAAAACCAAGCCCAAAACCTAAACTTTCTAAACTCTCCCCCTTTCTGACTAAAAAAATGAACTCCTTTGAGAAGAGGAAGCTCCACCATGGAAAAAATAGACCACATCATCTAAAGCACCTCTTCAACGTCAGATTTTCTTTCCTAAAGCGTTTGCACCAAGGACTCAATATCACGACATACAATTGATAACAGTTAAAGAATATGACTACCAAAGGAAGACTCAATTAAAGTTGTTGGCTCATCAAAATGTTGAGTCGAGGTAGTAGTGTCAATGTCAAGGAATATGGTGTCCTTGTAGAAGCTTGGGATGAATGACAAACAGGCTTTAAGAAAAGCTAGAAGGTTCAGCAGGGGTAATCAAATCCGGTTTCTGAGAAAACAAGAATGCCACAAATTAACCCGAGATATCAGATGGGTAACCGAAGGGTTTTGAACCCAATGTGTCTCTTTATCTGATTAAGAACAAATGCATCATATTTGAATTAAGATCTAGTTCCAATATGAAAATCAATGTAGTAAGAGAAATGGAAAGTTTAGACTTATGGAAGGAAGGACACTAATTAGATATCCCAATCATGTGTAGAAGGACATATTTCACATTGAGCACGACTGAAGGTAGTTGACCCTATTTAGGCCAAGATGAGTGAGTGCCCCTGATTAATTCAAACACAAAATCCCTTAAAGACGTTCCTGTGAATAAACTTATTGATCAAGGCAGGAGATAGAACAAACCAATGTCTTCTTATGTGAACTTTCTGGTAGTCAAGACTAGTTGAATCCGCAAAATTTATAGATAGATTTACTATAAATTTCTAAATAAGTTGGGGATAATAAGGCCCCAAATTCTGCATAGTTCTTGTTGGATTTTATGCCCTAAAACTCGTAGATAGTAAATATTATTAATTGACTATCATCAATAAAGAGTTATAAATGTTAAATATGATATTGGGGTATGCCCTAGTTTATTGTATATTGTATATTTTTATATTGTATTGTACATTAGTCTCCCGAGTCATTAGGACAAATGAGAGATTGTTGGGATTGGTGTCCTAATTCTCCCGGAGTCTCATTGTTTTGTAAAGATACACACTGTTTAATGAATAAAATAAGTGTTATTTAATTCTGGCATTTACTCATATCCAATAAACAAAGCTTCTTGGTTATCTTATGTGAACTTAAGTATGTATATATGATATACAGATTATGCCTTAAGTGATAACCTAAATAGGTCTATAGTATAAGGAGTTCTCAGCCTAGAAAAAATATCTTGTCATAATGGAGAGATGTGGTTGAGTTAAAATATTGTGAATCCTCAGATATGAATGGTTTTAGAATCAATATTCCAAACTAATTTATAGTTATTATGTAGAAATAACATCTATGTAGAGGAGAGTAAAAGATTTGAATTCTACATGTAAATTTTTAATCAATTTGATTTTGTTAACTTGATACCAACATTTGAAGAGTTATTGAAAGGGTTATACACATAGGATATGAGTCAAGCATATTGAAGATGTTTTTTATAAGACTTGGGATGAGTTTTTGTAAACTTTGGAGATAAATTTTTGTAGTCACATTTTATAAGAATCTTTAGGGGAAAATTTTTATGAATAAATCATTTATCTTTTTCCTATATCTTTAGATTTAAGCCAAATAAGATGACAGTATTTCATAAGGTCCCTATCTATTTAAGTTTATCTTTTTTTTTTTTTTTATCGAATACTTATTTGAGTTTCATAGTTTTAAGTTTGTATTTAGAACAGATTGAATATGAGTATGATTTATTTCAAAAAATCAAATAACTTTGTTTTTTCTTTTTAAGAAAAAAGTTAAATAAGTTAGAGATGGACATCGTAGTCAAGTGAAACTAAAGTAGAAAAGTAACATAGGGCAATAACCAAAAAGACATATTTGTTTTAAGCTTAAGGAGTAAAATTAAGGAGATTTATACCAAATAATATAAACATGAAAATAATCTTAAAATATATTTCACTGTTAAAATATTTGCTAATATAGCAGATTAACCGGTCAAACTATGAAGTTTTAAAAATTTATCCTCAATTGCACACCCGGCTAACTTTCCTTTTTTACTTTTCCCTTTTCCTTATTTTCGGGCTTTGGGTCCCATTCCTTCCATGTTCTTTCTTTTTTTGTTTCTTCCTCTTCGATTCGGTCTCTCTGTGATATTACAGTCGGTTTCCATTTTCCTTCCACTTGGTCTGCCCTGCGCCTCCTTTTTCTTTCCTTTTTTCGTTGTTTCTCCCTCTTCGATTTAGTTTCAAGATTTGCATCTCTTTAATTGTGAGTAACGAACACCGATGGATTTGGCCGAATCTTGTGGCCGTCGATCTCGAGGTTGGTCCCATCAATGAGAGGGAGGTAGAAAAGAGTGAGCGACTCCAACGGAGGATTTAGAGGTTCAAAATCGAACAAAGAATACCTTGATCTTGAGGCGATCGTTGTCGAGAATCGATAATTTATTGATTTACACATTGAAATTTGAGATTGGGATGAACTGAAGCTTGATTTGATTGTGAAATGGAAAGTAAAAAATTGGAGAGATTATAAGGAAATTAGGGGAGGGAAATGGAGATGGCGGCGAGATGATTAATAAAAAAATTCCACTGGTTTTGGGGTTCAACCCACGGGTACAAGCCCAGGGGTTCAATGATGACATGTACAAATGGACAAATTTTTCTGGTGGAATTTTTGCATTTTTTAATAACTCAAGGTTTCTTTACTTTACTTTACTTTTAAAAAAAAAAAAAAAAAAAAATCAGATAACAGCTATCAGTTATATTCACTAATGACATCACTGATAGAAACTATTAGCGGTAACAATTGATAACACATTTCTTAAATTAAAAGTTAATAGCAACTATTAGTGATCTTTACTTAACAACAACATTAGTGATAGCGGCTATCATTGATAGCAACTGAGAGCACATTTCTCAAATCAAAATCTATCACTGACAACAGCTATCAATGATATTCACTAATAGTAATGTCACTGATATTCACTGATAGCAGCATCACTGACAGCAATTATCAATGGTAGCAACTAATAGCATACTTATCAAATTAGTTATCACTGCTAGCAGATATTAGTGATCGCTACTGATAGCAGTTATAAGTGATAGCAATTAATAGTAGCTCTTAGTGGCTATTATTGATAGTTGGTATCAGTTGTACCTTTTAATTTGAGAAAATCGGGAAGAAACACGTAAAATGGTGGTTGGGCGTTGGCTTATTAGTCTTTTACCATTTTTTGTTCTAGATATACAATTATTTTATTCTTGTATTACATATTCTATTATTTTAGGTTTTAATATATTTCATTTATGCAACTATCCTTAAAATTAAATAGGACACTTTTGGAAAGATTAAGGAAAAAATAAGACAAACTTGAATGTTTAAAGAACCGAAATGAACTTTCTAAAAGTTTAGGAATTAAAACAAATCATATTTGAAAATTCAATCAGACCTAAACTTATTTAAAATTATTACTATATTTTCAGGCCGAGTTCTTTGGGCTCATATCTTTCCAAAAAAAAACCCTAAATTCCATTCCTCTAATCCAAATTTCATATAAGTTCCACTTTGCAATTAGATACTCACATGGTAAACACTTCCGAGATATAACTCCAACCACATTAGAAACTTCTAAAACCCAAAATGATAATGAATAAAGTTCTCTCTTTTCTTTCCAATCCTTGAAAAGATCTTAAACAAAAAAAAAAAAAAAAAAAAAAAAAAAAAAAAGCAAGTTAATCAGCAACCCATCTTTTTTAAAAAAAACAAATTACTAAAGGGAAGAGGAATCAAGGATACATTGAGTCATTTCAACTAAGTTCGTACCTCCTTAACATCCTCATCATATCCTGAAGCCATTAGTATATATTCCAATCAAAAGAGAAGAGTATGTACAAAGAATTCGAGGATAACTCAAACAAAAACCGTGGGAAAAGGGGTAACGGGATTACAAGCTACCCATCCTATGTCAAAACATTTTTTCTAAACCCCCCTTTGTTCAATATATCAATTGTAAATAATAGACATCAGATGTTTTTGGGGTTGGCATTTTGTCTTCACTTCACCAATTATGTCAAAAGCCCATTCCCTTCTTTTTAACCTATTATTCCTCCATTTCCTATCCCTTTCAAACTCTCAACCTCCTATCTTAAATGCCATCTCCCTACTCCCTCTTCAACTAGCCTAGGCCTTCCATTTTTCTCGCTTGACAACCGTTGCGCCATCGAATGTGGAACCCTAGCCAAGCTCACCAAGACGAAGATGACGATTCATGGGAGATTAGGGCTTTTGCAGAAGACACCGAAAACGTTATGGGCACAACTTGGCCTCCTAGATTTTACAATTGCACATTCTGCGGACGAGAATTTAGATCTGCCCAAGCCCTAGGTGGTCACATGAACGTCCACCGTCGCGACCGCGTACGTTTGCACCACCATCCTCATTCCAACTCAATTCAACCCATCTCATCATCCTTCACCATCCCTGCCCCTAAACTCGTTTACAACGAAAGTGACGGGGTTTGTTTCTTATACCAATTACCAAAAAACAGCATCGATTTCCTCAACTCCATCACTTCATCAAGTGCATGTCTCCAGTCGCCTTCCGCTACACAATATCCTTCGAACATCCCAACCACATCATCCTTGCAATCCGTAAAGTCTCCAGGGGAGCTCCGAGGCGGAACATCAAGCTCCTCATCTCACTGCAGCCACATGTCTGGCAAAGGAGATGACTCAATAATATCAATTGATGATGGAAATGAGAAGCTTGATCTCGAGCTGAGACTTGGTCATAGGACATCTCCAGCTTGAAAATCAAAGGAAGAGAGAGATTGTTCATGAAGAGGAAATAGTAAAAATTAGCCCCATTAAAGTTTTTATCATGAAGAAGTAATGGTAAGAACTAAGAAGAGAGGTGAGAGGAGGGACGGAGTAAAATTAGGGTTTTGAGGGAAGGACAAGGAAAAGCTATCAAAACAGTGTAATGTCATTTTCATATTCATAGATTTCTGAGTAATGAAAGCTTTGTTTGTGGGCATTTATCTCCGTGGGGATTGTTCCATTATGACAAACAAATCAATTTTCAGTCATCTTCTTTGTACAAACTACAAAACTACCATCAAGATATTTTACTTAGAATCAAATTGGATAACTTCGGGTATTTAGGATCGATTCAATCTATGTTTTTTTTCTGTTTCTTTTTTTCTTTTTTACCTTTTTTTTTAAAAAAAAATAAAAATAAAAGATACTCCATTGGTTCAAAAAAAATTGTATAAAAAGAAGCCAGAGAAAAGCTCTCAATTTAAGACAACAAAGGAAGTATTGTAATTACAAAAGAAAGTAAATTTAGAGCACCGATTTACCGCAACGATGGTGACATTCTCCAAAAGAGTAAGAGTGCATTTGGTTTGTCTTAAAAAAAGTGATTGTTTCTTTCGAACCAAAAATTTCAGAAAATAGATCCCAACAAATTTGAGAACATCACAACTGTAGGATAAAATTCAAAATTTACAACTATTTAATTATGAGAGGTAGAGATATCTTAACTAGGTTGTGATTAGAGAATTAGACTTATATATTTGTTGTAATATTGATCTCTTCCGATTGACATCGTGTTGGACTATCCAATTGGTTGTTTTTGGAATGATCCTGGTGTTGTTGGTTTCCTTGTCGGTAACTTCCTTGTTGATACTGTTATAAAAGGTAGTATGAGAATGTCTCCTTTAGATCTTTTGTTGAAAGCGAAGAAATGAAGAAGTCTGCAATTTTGTTATCATGCGTGGGTAATTCTTGAAGAGAAGCATTGAGTTTAGGGGGTGCCTAAACATATAAGATCAATAAAGCCTGAGCAGAGAAAAGATCTTAAGATGGGTGCCGACAAGTTTAGGGGAAGTCTAAACAAATCGCCTATCTAAAGTTTACTGTATTACATGATAGTAATTCTATCAATCAAGTTGTTTCTCTCGTAAATCTTTCGAATTATACTGAACTTCTTTTTAATTTGGGCACTATGCCTCAGATGTAGGTAAAGTTATACCAAACTTGATTAATATAATATGTATTATTTTTCTTCTCAACTTGTTTCCTTTGTCTCATTACTTTTGCCAACACCATTCTGTCCATATATATATATATATATATATATATATATATATATAGTTGCCTGTTTGTACAATTTTCCTGAAACTAAGTGAATATCATAAATAAATTTTCATAACATTACATTTTGCATTGCTCTTAACGAAGATAATTGACATTAAAATTAATAAATTGTCTAAGGTTACTTTATGTATAGGGTTTTTTTTTTCCTCTTCTTGTGACACTTAACTCAATAAACTTTTAAAAACTCATCTTGATTGAATTTTAAATTTTTTTTAATTCATTTATGAAAACCTTAGTACTTTTTTTAGGTTGATTGATGCTGGCCTAAAATCAAGGTTTTTATCACCTTGGCCTAATTTTATTTTATTATCTAACGTCATGCGCTCTCCCTCCTTTTTTTTTCTCTCATTTTTTTATGAAGAGATGTAACTTGCCAACTTAGTCAATATTTTTTTAAATCAAAATTACCTCTAATTTTATTTATTTATTATTATTTTCTTAAGAACCTCTAATTTTATTTTATCACCAAGAGGAGCGAAATATAAATCATATTTCTTCATTTGTATGCTTTTGATTATTAAATAAGGTGAACCGAGAAAATTCGTTAATAAGACATATACCTTACAATAAAATATATCCACCATCCCATTTTTGAACTCGAATATGTAAAAAATTATATTATCATATCTCAAATAATCAAAAGAAATGGAGGTCGTTTGATAACCTTTCTATTTTTTTTTTTTTTTTAGTTTTTTAACTTTTAAAAACTAATATCTACTTCCCCTCAATTTTATAGTCTGTTTTTGCTATTCTTGCAATCACACATGGACTTAGAAGGAAAAAAAAATGGAAATTTAGTCTTTAATTATATAATCCAAAATTTCAAAAACAAAATAGTTATCAAAACCTCTTTAACACTACAACAAATTAAAATTTTGAAGTTCCCAATCTTTATAAAATATGAAAAATATTTAGGTGCATATTCAACTATAGCAACTCACTCAAGTGCTCAATTATAAATTGTCACGAGATAAAGTTTTCTTTTTATTTGTATTACTCATAAAATATATGAATTACTCAGAACTACCATTTTGAGAGGTAGGTTAACAAGAAATCCTATTTTCTTTTAATTTTGTAATATATATATATATATTTCTTTCCAAATTAGGAATATAATAACATTACATAAATGGGGATAAAAAAATTAACTCGACTATAATTTTTCAACAATGAAAAAAGATTAAAGATTATGAAAATGGTTAATTCTCATATTGAGAATAACTAAACATCAATTCATATGGAATTGTTTTTTTTTTTCCTCGCATTAGATCAATAGAGGCAAGAATCCACAATCAATAAAGAAAAAATATATATTATAACTAGTTGAGGTATGTTTAGATTGATCAAAATATTTTTAATTCTTTTTGTTCAACAATTGTGAAGTGAAAAATCAAATCATCCTAGTTGAGACATTTAGTTTTAGCTAGTGCATCGTTTTTAGTGTTGGGTGTGATGAAGGTGCTAGAGATGTATAGACCTAATTGAGATATCTTGATACATCTACCAATCCAGCTATCTCTAATATCTTGTAAAAAAACAAAAATCGTCAACCTTTGAAAGAATAATTGATACTTTATTCACCAAACGATTACAATGACACATTGATTACAATTAGACATGCATATACATCCTTATATATATGTGACAAGTTATTTAATATCTTGAAGATTAAAAAAAAAAAAAAAAAAAAAGGTAAAATGGTTGATTAATTCTTTTTGCTATTGTACACACAATCACATGAGATTATATTATAGTGTATGAATTGACAAAAGAGAGAGTTGTTGGTCCCCTCTCTGCATAATCTCTGCATCCTTTTTTTCAATCTCTTCTGATGAGATGATGTGACTTTGAGGTTCCTAACAACCATGAATCCTTTCCCTCCCTAATAATGATCTTTCACAAACAAAACATTCAACTTATCTTTATTTCAAGATAGTTTTGATGTTTCTTTGGAAGTATATTGTTTAGAAATTCAAATTTATTTGTTTGGTATGATCATTATGAAAAGTAGCTTTAGAAAAAAATTGATAGATATTTTGTGGTTATGTTCTTATGTTTTTTTTTTTAGAAATGAGATTCTTCGCATGTGCGAAACATACGACAAAAGTTTCAAAAAAAAGGATGTGTTTAGAGCAACAATTATCTATTTATATATAATCTCTGTGAGTTATAAACCGTTGTTTTCAAATAAAAAAATGAGTTAAATTATTTATAAATATAACAAAATGTCATTATTTATTAATGATAAATATTGATATATCACTTCTAAACTTTTAATTTGATCAAACTTATCTCTTTGTAGTTTCTTCATTATTGCAATCAATCCTTATAGTTTGTTAAAAATTTAAGGTTGGGTTTGTATTAATTAAAGAAAAAAAAAAGTGTTTTTCAAAAAATCGTTTTTATTTAAATTCTTTTGATAAAATATGTTAAAAATTAACTTTGGAAGTGTTTTAAAAACTATTTTGAGTGGTTATCGAACGCTTCAACATTTTTCAAAACGACTCATTTTCAAAATTAAACATTTCAAAAATTAAATCAAATACATCCTAAATATTAACATATATGTGGATTAAGTATTGACGTATCGTAAACTAAAAAAATATTTGTATCCAAATTTTCATTTACATGTCTTCACAATGTGTTCCTCAATAAAAATAATTATCAAACAAATATGATTTTTATGGTTAAAAAAAGGGAAGAAATTAAAATCTTTGAATAAAAAGATTGATAACAAAAAATATATATATATAAATAGAAATATTGTATAAAAATTTTGGAAAATCAAATTATTATGGGGGTAAAAGTTGAGATCCTTTTATTATTATTATTATTATTATTATTATTATTATTATTATTATCCTTCAAATATGACTGTTATACTAGAAATAATATTTTACATGATATTCAATTTTCTTTTAATTCAACAATATGAGAGGCCCTTTCTTCCCTATCAAACACAAGAATGAAACACTCTATCTTTCCTTGAAGAGATTTCTCTTACTTTTTAATCTGCTTAATAATTCTTTGACCAGGTGATCACCTATGTTCTATCATGACATTTTATCTAATTTCATGGATAATATATTATATATCATTTGATAGAAATTTAAACTTCAAAACTATAAATTTTCCTTCTACTTTTCAACAATATGTGGAGATGGAGATTCAAATCTCTTGACGGCCTTTTGAGTCAATATTGTAATGTCTTAACTAATTGAATTATGTTAAAATGATTAACGTAGTTCAATTGACGGAAGGCTTGTAAATATTAACTCTAAAATTAGAGGTTTGATTCCTCCACTCCACAATATTGAGAAGAAAAAAACAGTTAAATTATGTTCATGTTCAATCACAGGCTATATAAATATTCAACAAAAAAAAATGTCAACTTTTCTTTTCTTTTTTTTTTTTTTCTCCTTTTTCATATATAGTATAAATGTGATGACCTAGCATGTTTTATACATTTGAGTTTGAGTTTACACTTGTTATTTGTACAAATGTATAAAATGTAAAATTCCAAAGTTTATGCTATGTCAATCGGTATCGTGTAATCAACGAATCAGAATACCCTCAGTAGTGATAGTTCGTAAAAATGAGCATTTTTAATGAAACTTCTTAGAGATTTACTAAAATTTGAATGATCTTTTAGACCTGATATTGAAATTCAAGTGTTGTAGTGTTGGTTACTAAAAACAATAAAAAGTTTGGTCCCTAATATTCAAATAGGATGTGATACTGATCTATTTAAAAAGTTTCTAACAAATCACTAAAATTTTTTGTCATCAATTTTTCAATTTAATGCTTGTGTGCCATATTAACTATATTACTTAAGAATTAATCATATGAGCTAGCAAGTTTCAAGTAAATTCATGCATTTTATTGATGTAAGTAATACATTAATATACTTAATGGCAGAACTATATTAAAAACAAAATTGAATGTTAGAATCACATGGCAATCTTTTTTAAAGTATTGGAATAAAAAATACACAAGTTTATTGTTAAAGTTTTAATTAGATTGTAAAAACTAAATACTTAATTTTAAAGATTTAAGTATCAAACTTATAATTTAATTTGGAATTTGATAATATTAAAGATGAAATTATAAAGAAATATAATTGTTTATACAATATATATGGGGTGGGAAAATCAAATCTCTAATTTTGAAGTTAATATTATAAATATTATGATAGTCAAGCTATTCTTATTTTGGTCGAAAGAAATAACTTTAAAAAAATCAAAAGATATAAATTGAAGGACAAAGTACCTTTTTAGTCTCCGAGTTTTAAAGAATAGGTGTGTTTGGTTCCTGAGTTTTTAAAACATACTTTTTAGTCCTTAAGTTTTTCAGAATAGGTGCATTTGGTCTTTGAGTTTTTAAAATGTAACTTTTTAGTTCCTAACTTTTTAAAAATATGTTTAAAAGGTCCCTAAACTATTTTTTATTTTCATTTTATATAATCATATAAAATTTTGAATTACAAAATATTTTTTTAAAAAAAATTAAAGAGAGGTAATTTTTTTTATAAAAAAAAGCAATTTTCTAATTTAAAATTGAAATTTTATAAAGTGGTTACTCGCACACTATACGATTGTCTCACACAACATCCTAGCAAATACAAAAACAACAGAGAATAAATTAAAGATAAAACCACCAAGATTGGTAACCCAATTCAGTGATAAAACCACCTAGTCTATGGGCAGTGTGCCCGGGAAAGATATTTCACTAATATATAAAAGTCGAGCAATTACAACATTGTACTTATCCATAAATAATAATGATTATAGTGACCCACGTACATTCCGACATAGTTGATCACCTAGGCTCCCCCTAGATGTAAGATTCTCTCTTTTAAACTTAGACTCCCCTTAAGTATGTGAATATTAGTGTTGAAATATATATGCTCCCCCTAAGTATGTTAGACTTCCTCTCACTTGATGATATCTTTTCTTCTACTTGTGAACTCCCTTCACATAAAAACTTAGGCGCTCCCTAAGTCTTGGGAACTTCTTCTCGATGAATAACATCTTAGGTTCCTCCTAAGGCTTGAGAAACCCTTCTCGATGAACAAAATCTTAGGCTCCCCCTAAAACCAATCTACCTTCATGAATTGAAGTAAGAACAAGTGAATGATGCGCCGCAACAAATAGCTCAAAGAACTTTTTCTTATAAACAATGTAGCACTGTAAGAATTTTGTAAAGCTCACACAATGATCTCACAAAAAATTGATGCAGCTACTCTAGTACAAGGACTTCTTGAGTTTAAATAGCACAGCGTAATGATGGAAAATATTCCCACATAAAATTGTTAGCTCATCAAAAAGGAAAACATTCCAAATAAAATAATCTGTAAAATAAGTTAAATAAAGAAAGAAATATTCTACAGATTTGGCAAACTGAAAGAACAACCTCTGAGACAAGGTCCACTAGAGATAAAATCAGAGACAACTCCTAAAAGCCTAAAGAATTAATACAAGAAACTTAAACAAATATATTTAGCCAATATCATAATTCTAAAAAACTTCCCTTTGGCTAAGATATATATTTTTTTAAGACAGGACATACTCGGCACAACCACTCCATACTAAAAATTCACAAGGGTAGGAACATAAAACAAGACTATTAATCTATAGAGGAAATAAAGGCTCATAATAACATGTCTGCAACCCAAAAGAAACAATAAACAACCAAAGAACAGTCCAAACTAAATGAAATAAAGCAGCCTAATAACAAAACAAAACATCAATAGAAATGACAATAGCCCAAACACTAAACCAAACATTTACAGTTGCAGTCATCCAACCAACAATCAGCCCAATCAAAACAAATCCAAGAACTAACTCCCCCTCTACCTTAAAGAAAATATCATGAAGAAGGTCTAGCCTGATCTAGATCGTCAGCAACCTGTCTTAACAAAGTCAGCAACGTTGTAAGCTCATGCTTCCAATAAGAGGCACAATCAATAACATCATTAAGTATTTTAAGCTCCTCAGACGGAGAGTGTAGAAGGCGAAGGCCAAAAGAAGACGTGACAAACTCAATACTTAGAGTTTCCTCAACAGTATGGGAGAAGGATGAGCAATGTCAAGAACATGATGCCCTTGAAATAACTTGTAATTAAAGTTCAACAACCCTGGATTGTTACCAACGGACACATCTATTATGAAAAGATCAGGCTTTTGGGACAACAAAAACCCATAAATCAATCGAGGATAAGTAATAGGCTGTTGGGATTTATGTCCTAAATCCCGTAGTCTATATATTTTGTAAACAAATTATTGAAAAATAAATAAATTGTCTATTTAAGAAATAAAGAATTCTAAGTTATTTGCATAATTCGAAATCCAATAAACTAAGATCGGAGGTTATTTAATGTAGCTTGAACAATATGTGGTTGACATACAATTGGATCACGTTCAAGGAATAACCTAAAAGGTTGGGTACCTTATCCTGGTAACACTATGGATACAACCCACTTTGTAAATGTTACAATAGTTGTAAGTGTTACAAACGATTCAATCCAAATAGTTCATGTGATGACATGCAAGTGGAGGTATCCTATATAGTGAGTCTGAATAAAACTGGACCATGAAATATAATCTCTCTTTATAACACTGTTAATTGAAGAGTTTTATATGTCAAACGATAACCATGTAACTCAATCTTAATCCTGAATAAGTTATGAACTCCTATTCTTAAGGGTCGTTCTTTGATTTGTATAAGTGAGAGTGGCCTTAGCTACTGACTCAATATGCTTACAATTTTGGGGACAATACCGCATGAAGAGCTGGAAACATAGCTTCACAAAATGGAATTCACTCCTTCCCGACTTTAGGGAAAACAGATAGATTGTTCCCATAAGTATTGGCTCAGGGACTAAAACAATGATGTCTCACCTTCTCATTGGCTCGAGAAGGACTTTGTTTATATTTAGATCAAAAATACAATTGTTCATGAGAGGATCCGTGGTACTTAAGGTACAAGAGGTAACTACAGAGGTAAAAAGATAATTTGACGTAGCTGTAATTATAGACAATTTATGAAAGGTTTGACTTATAAAATATGGTTAATTTAATGGACACATAAACATATTGTAGTTCATAGGAGAGAAGCTATAGGTCTTTAGTGGAATGTCTCATAGTTAATGAATGGTGATTAACTTAATTAAAGAGTTCAATTAATTAATCATGAATCATTGGAGCCTATAACTGTAAGTCCATTAGATCCCTCTACTAGCTCATAAATGGATTCAACAAGGATTTAAAATTGGAAGAAATTTGAAATATTCAAATTATTTTAAAGAAAATTAATTGTACATGATACAAAATAAGATGATGTTATTGCATATAATACAATAATATACATTATATTATAAAGTTAATTTTTAATTAGACTCATAATTAAACTACATAGTATAAGAGTATTAATATTTGAATAAGATTCAAATATTGGTTTAATATAAATTAGATTTATATTAAAACTATAGGTTATAATTAATATGCATGAGATTCATATTAAAAATATAGTTGAGAGAGAATATGTGTATTAGAATATGATTCATATATATACATTAAAATTAAATATGTGATATTTAATAAATTGATTAAATTGGATTTAATTAATAGTTTAATTAATTAAATACGTTATTTAATTAATAAGTATCTTGTATATTTATTATTTATATTAAAAATAACTCCTCTGCAATGCAGGGGAGTGGTGAGTGGGAAGGGAGTTACTAACTCCCTTCACATTAAATTGAGATGAGATCTCAATGAGGAGGGTGGCTCTTTACAGAAAGAAAACATTCACCTTGAATTCTTTAGAAATCCTCTCAACTTCCAAAAGAAAAAAGAAAACTCTCTCCTCCTTTCCTATTCTTTCAAGAGTTTCCACAAACTCTTCCTTGTCCAAGAGAATAGCATAGAAGTCTCTTTTGGTGGTGTTTGCTTGTGAATTTTGTTCATGTAGTAATGTGAAGGTTTAATTCTATTCATTGAATACATTGAAGGTTGTCCTTCAAAGGCAATATTCTTTATCTTTGAAATCCTTAAGAGCATGTTTAATTCTACAGCTTTTTTATTGTTCTGTTTAAAATTCATCCAATTAAGGCAAATAGTGGTCACACGCTTCTACAGAAGGAATTCAATTCCTTCATAGGCAATCTCAAAGCCTATGATCTAATGTGTCTTTGTCACTGGCCAATGACAAATACCATATAATCAAAATGGCCAGCGTTTCTAACAGAATAGCCAGAGCAACTGACAGAACGACGTGATGAGATGAAGGCCACCAATTTGTAATTCTAATGAGAAACAATGCAGCATATTTAGCACTTAGCTTAGCCGAAGTAAGTTATACAGTCTTAGACCAAGCATTTTTCAAACCAGAAACCAATTCTTTCATAAAAAGACGCAACTCATGAGTGTTAGGAGGAACAATCCTATCAAGAAACTTGTTGATAATACCAATGATGAACACAAAGCTATGACTTCGGACGAACTACTAAGATGTAGCATGTGATCCGAATAAAATAGTCTTACCTGATCCCACCAAATCAGTCATTATCAAAGTTTTTGTGGACAACAAACCAATCTTTTTCTTAGCAGCAATAGAAGATGATGCATTTGATCACTTTCGTCTAATAGATCGAGCAACAACAAGTCTGTCCTTTGAATGAGAGTGGAACCCTCGCATGCACACACCATAGGCATTAAATGTTGTTGCCGAAACATCATCTTCAACAACCTTCTTTTTGTTTTCTTTTTCTTTGTAATGGACCATCTTTGCTTCAGAAACGTAGGTTTTTTTTCGAGTATTTAGCATCATGCATAGACAATTTTCAAAGTAGAACACTTGAATAGTTTTCAAAACATGGGGAAGAAGATGAGCGACTACGTTGAAGGAAGTTAGTGCCTCAATTAATAATTGCCACCTACTTAATTTAAAATTTAAATTAATCACATCATTAAGCTGATCGTGGGTCACCAAAGAATGCCAGTATTGGGCTTGTTTAAAACCACAGCTCAAACCTACCAAAAACACACAGGTTAATTAATTGCCATAAATTAATTTTACAAAAGCCCAAACTCACTTTTAAGGCCTCAAATTGAGTTGCATCTGGGGCTTTTATAAAGATGTCTGCACGTTGATCTTTAGTCTAAACATGCTCAAAATTTGCTTATTTTCAACTAGATCATGTATGAAGTGATGTCGAATATCAATATGTTTCGCTCAACTATGTTGAACTGGAATCTTTGAAATATTAGTTGCACTAAGGTTGTCACAATAAAGAGTCATGGCTTCCTATAGTACATCATGTTCCTTTAATATTTGTTTCATCTATATCAAATGAGTACAACTACTACCTACTGCAATGTATTCGACTTCTGCAGTAGATAGAGAAACACAACTTTGTTTCTTGCTGAACCTTGATATAAGATTGTTTCCGAGAAAGAACAAAACTCTAGATGTACTCTTTCTATCCTCATAACTTCCTGCCCAGTCAGCATCACAATAGCCAACAAGAGAGCTACTCGTGTCAAAGATGTATAATAGCCTATAATCACTTGTGTCATTAATATACTTGATTATTCTTTTTGCATCAAGAAGATGATTAGATTCGGGACAAAATTGATATCTAGCACACACTTTAACTGCAAAGACAATATCAAGTCTACGGGTAGTGAGGTATAACAAACTTCCAGTAATGCTTCTATATAAGTTTTCATCAACACTATTTTCATTTGCATCTTTAGACATTTTAGAGTGAGTGGGAGTAGAAGTTCGTTTGACTTTTGCCTTTTCAAGCCCAAATTTCTTCACTATGCTTCTAGCTTATTTACTTTGAGAATTAAATATGTCTTTTTCTAGTTGTTTGATTTGGAACCCCATAAAGTAGATCAGTTTACCTACCATACTCATCTCAAACTCTTTCTTCATTTTCTCTAAAAGAGATCAACCATCTTCTAAAGCATCCCACCAAAAACAATATCATCGACATAAATCTGAATAATAACAAAATTCTTGTCAGCTTTTTCTTTTACAAACAATGTTTTATCGACTCCCTGTTTACCATAGTCATTCTCAATAGGAAATTGAGTCAATCGTTCATACCATGCCCTAGGTGCTTATTTGAGACCTTAAAAAGCCTTTTTAAATTTGTACACATGATCAAGGTGTGAGGAATCAATGAACCCTTTTGGTTGCTCAACATACACTTCCTCATTCAAGTACCCATTTAAGAAGACACTCTTCACATCCGTCTTAAACAACTGGAATTTCATTAAGCATGAAAAACCTAGAAGAAATCTGATAGCTTACAGCCGAGCCACAGGGACAAATAGTTCATCAAAATCTACTTCTTCAATCTGAGTACATCTTTGAGCAACTAATCGGGCTTTATTTCTAGTGACATTTTTATTCTCGTCATATTTGTTTTTTAAAATCCACTTTGTTCCTATAACATTAGCGTTTTTTGGATGAGGAACAAAGGTCCAGACATCATTTCTCACAACTTTACTAAGTTCCTCCTACATGGCATTCACCGAACACTCATCAATAAGAGCTTCACATTCTTTGGTTCAATAGGAGAGGTAAAGAAAATGTTTCTTATCATCTCAAGATAGATAACTTTATCTTTTCTCTAGGTGGAGACAGCGGCAGAATGACTTTTACAAACTCTTCACGATGGTTGCTTCTCATAGACTTCATGTTCTTCTGGCACATCCTCACTATTTTCATTTTGGTTTTCAGAGCACGTGTTAGATAGCTAGTCTAGAACATTTGAGCTAACAACAGGTAATATGTTATTTTCTTCTTCCTCAAGGATAGTAGCAACACTATCCAACACATCATCAATCAAAATATTTATTGATGTCATGACACATCATATACGTTTGTTGTACACGCGATAGGTCCTACTATTTAAGTAGCCAAAAAAATATGCCTCCATCGGATTTAGAATCTCATTTTCTTTGAGTGTCTGTGTCTACTAAGATATAACACGTGCTGCCAAATATGTAAAAATATTTGACATTAGGTTTTCTCCCCTCCATGTTTCATAATTTGTGCTAGAGAAACCTGGACGCAGAGCAACACGGTTGTGAATGTGCCAAGCAGTACTCATAGTCTTAGCCCAAAAGTGAAATGGCATATTTTTGGCATGGAGCATGGCTCTAGCCATCTCTTGGAGAGTTCACTTCTTCCGTCCAACAACCCATTTTGCTGATGAGTGATGGAGGCTGAGAACTCATGATAAATACCAGTAGAAGTACAAACTCATTGAACTGAGATTTTTAAAATTCTCGACCATGATCACTTCTAATACGAATCACATAAAAAAAAAATCTCTTTAAACTTGAATACACAGGGCTTACAAAACAGTGAAGGTTTCAAATTTGTCATGAGGAAAGTGCATCCAAATGTATCTCAAGTAATCATCAACACATACAAGAACATACCTTTTTCCACGGCCATTTGGTTTAAGGTTTTCTAGATGCCCAAGAATTAAGGATGACTGAGAATTATAAACCTGGGAATAGGATTGATGGGAATCAAGAATGATTGTGTTTGGTTGTGCACAGAAATACTATTTGAATTTTATGAGAACAAATTATCTTTGTATTTAATTTATAAAATTAATTGTGGAAACTCTATAAAATTTTATAGATTAATTGATAAACAATAAATTCAATTCAAAATTTTGAGAAGAATAATTATTTAACAATCAAATAATGATAATAATAAAATTATTAATTACGAGTATTTGTAAAATGAGTATTTTATAATTAAAATTACTAGAATAATGAGCAATTATAAAGTATTAAATTAAACCAAATTTATCTTTCAATAATTAATTTACACCATAATAATTTTAAACAAAATAATTTAATCTAATCTCCATTCATAGAATGGAAAAGCTTGAGAATAAAATGATAAGAATAAAAAGAAATAAAATAATAAAATTAAAAAAATAAAAATAGAAAAAGATGAATAATAAATAGAATGAAGAAGAGAAAAATAAATAAAATAAATATATTGAAGAAAAAATAGAAAAGAAAAAAATGTAAAAATATCACATAAAACTGAAAAAATAATTAAAAAAGTTGAAATAATAAATATAAAAAGAAGAGAAAAATAATGAATAAAAAAGAGGGAAAAAACAGATGGAAAAAGGAATAAAAAACGAAGGGACAAAAAGAAATAAAAGTGGAGGTTTATTAAAAACTCAACGATTACGGTGGGAATAAAAAGCATGCAAAGAGAGGCATCCTTGATGCCTCAGAAAAATGTTTTCCAAGTAAATACCTCAAATTCTCCAACCAAACAAGAATTTTATATATCAATGTCCATTCTCACCCTCTATTCCCTCAAACCAAACGACCAATAAGGTTCAAATGAGGTAGCTCCAGAATGTGATGTGAGGTAGCATGAGATACTTATTTATGAGGCACATGAACCTATTTACCAGCTTGACAGTCACCATAGATCGTGCTACTAGTGGCTTGGAAAGGAGGGAGGCCATTATAGTGTTCTTTGACACAACCTTTTGAATTGTTCACATACTTATATGACCCAACCACTCATGCCACATACTTGCCTCCTCTTGTCGAGATAGGTAAACAGCTTGAGAAGAATCATTAAGAGACCATAAATAACAATTAACAAAAGTGCAAGTACCTATCATAACAAGTATTTTGGCATCACCTGTAACAATGTCTTTGTTTCTAGTAAAATTGACATTCAACCCTTGAATACACAATTGGCTGATACTGATAAGATTAGCAGTAAGTCCTTCAACTAAAATCACATCACTAAGAGAAGGAAGACCAGGAAAGTTAAGTTTACCCTTTCCAATAATTTTTTCAATAGCTCCATCACCAAAAGTAACTCGTCCTGAGCTGGCTAGTTTTAGATCTGTAACATAGCTTTTATCTCCGATCATATATCTAGAACTACCATGGTCAAGAACCAGACTTCCTTGGTAGAAGACTTGGGGGATGTTAATATGACATTACATTTATGCTTCACATCTTTGATTTTTCACACTTGTTTCATTCGAGGAGTACGAGGAATCCTATTTCTAGAAGAATGAGGCATGTAAGACGAGTTTAGGAATCTATACAAAGTTCCATACAATTGAAAACAAAAAGTTCTTTTGTGACCTCTTTTTCCACACTGGTGACATATCTGTGTTTGCTTAAACTGATGATTTTGTATTTGGTTTACACTGCTAAAAGAAGCTTCTGGAAAGCCATATGATTTAGGAAGTTGTGCTCTTACAAACTCAATTTTCTGTTTTCCCTTAAGTTTGGATGGCTGATTATCCCTGATTTTCTTTTTCGAGAATTATGTCCCTGCATTGTCACTGACAACTTTTCCTTTTGTCAAAATTCGGTTTAGAGTTTCAGTGCCTGAGTTCAGCATTCTAACTGATTTGCACATGGCGTTCAACTCTCTTTTTTTGAACATCAAGAACCTTCGAGTCATCTTTCCACTTGTTAAACAGTGTTTAATAGGAGGGATCAGATGACACAGGATTATTCTCACTATTTTCACTTCTCGTGTACACAAAAAACTTAGGATTTTCACAAGACGAAGTGTCAAATGAGATGTTACTAACAAACGCCTTGACATCAGCTTCAGAGTCCCTACTACCGTCAGAATCATCATCAGACCAAGTCAAGACATAATTTCTAGCCTTCCTTTTTAAAAAAAATTGAGCATTCAGCTTAAAAGCAACCATAGCCGTCACACTCTCTAGACTTGAAAGACTTTTCTTTGTTTTGGTAGCTGGCAGAACAAACCTTGTCAGGTTCTCTTCGAACATTTTGGGTTTTAGACTGTTTAGGAGGAAGATTTTCTCCTGATCTGATACTACGATAACTTGGATTTTTTGTCTTCTTCTCAAATCATTTGAGAATACGATTGAATTGTTTAGACAAAAAGGATATAAAATCAGCAAGAGACTCATCAGTCTCCCTATTCAAAACATTAAGCTCCTCTTCAACTGAGGACTGCAAAGCAACTCCTTTATTTCGTCTTTCTGGTTTTCCTTTCAAGGACATCTCAAAGGTTAACAGAAACCCAAATAATTCATCAACTTTCATCTTGGAGATGTCCTAAGCTTCCTTAATGGCTATTACTTTCATATCAAATTTCTTAGGTAATGACCTAAGCACTTTCCTGGCCAACTTTTCTTCAGAGATTTTCTCTCCCAAGGTAAATGGCTCATTGGCAATGTCTAGTAACTGAACATTAAATTCAATAATAGATTCATCATCCTGCATTTTAAGATTTTTTAAATTTTGATGTCAATAAATGGAGTTGTGACACCTTGACTTTTGAAAAAGTTTCCCTCATAAGTAACTAACAAGATATCCCAAGCTTCTTTAGCCGAAGTACAAGTATTAATTAAACGGAATATGTTGTGATCTACACCATTAAATATAGCATTTAAAGCTCGTGAGTTCCCTAAAGAAACTTCATCTTCAGCTTCAAACCACTGAATCTTTGGTTTTAAGATTTATTTGTCATCAACATTCTTTATAGTTGGATGAGACCATCCTGAGACTATTGTCTTCTAGGTTTTGTTGTCGATTGATTTCAAAAAGGCAGTTATCCCGGCTTTCCAGTTAGAGCAGTTCATGCCATCAAGAACAGGAGGACGCATAGTGGAACCACCTTCCTTAATACCATCCGTGATCAAGGTGACCTACTCTGATACTAATTGAAATTTTGAAAAATGGTTACTCGTACACTATACGATTGTTTCACACAACATCGTGGCAAATACAAAAACAACAGTAAAAATAACAGATAGTAAATCAAAGATAAACAACCAAGATTGGTAACCTAATTTGATGATAAACCACCTATGTTGGTACTTATTTGTAAATAATAATGATTATAGTGACCTACATACAGTTCCACTTAGTTGATCACCTAGGCTCCCCCTAAGTCTTGAGAACTCCCTTTTTGATGAATAACACCTTAGGCTCCTCCTAAGGCTTGAGAAGTCCTTCTCGATGAACAAAATCTTAGACTATCCCTAAGACCAATCTATCTTCATGAATTAAAGTAAGAACAAGTGAATGACGCGCCGCAACGAATAGCTCAAAGAACATCCTCTTATGAGCAATGTAGCACTGTAAGAATTCTGTAAAGCTCACATAATGATCTCACAAACAATTGATGCGGCTACCTAGCACAAGGACTTCTTGAACTTAAATAGCACAATGGAATGATAGAAAAAAATTTCACATAAAATCGTCAGCTCACCAACAAGGAAAACAATCCAAAAAAATAATTTGTACAACAAGTTAAATAAGAAAAGAAATATTCTGCAAATTTGACAACTGGAAGAACAATCTCTAAGACAAAGCCCACCAAAGACGAAACCAGAGATAACTTCTGAAAGCCTAAGGAGTTAATACTAGGAACTTATTTAGTCAATATCGTAATTCTAACAAAATAATAATAATAATAAATTACTACATGACCTTTTAAATCCATTTTTAAAATTTAAGTGACTAAAAAGATATATTTTGAAAATTTAGAGACTAGCTATTCTAAAGAACTCGAGGATTAGAAGGGTATGTTTTCAAAACTCATGAATCAAATTCAATATATCTTTCTTAAAACTCAAAGATTAAAAAGATAATTCTAAAGTTAATTTGAATATGTTTTCAATAGATGAAAGGCAATGGAAAGACGAAGAAAGAAGAAAGAGAGGATAGGGTGAATGAGATGGTGGGAAAAAGGCAAGCACTAGTGGAAAGGCTTAAGTCAAGATCAATGCATGGATCTCTACTCAACTTCCAAGGTGTCCAAATCATTCATCATTTTCTTTTTCTTTTTTTCCTTTTAATTTTTTCATCATTATCTTCCCCCATTCTAAAACTTTTCATTTTTTCCTTTCTACCCAAAAGATTTATACTTGTCAAATTATTTTCAGATTTTCCTTTTACTACCCACTTATAATTATAATTAAAGGGAAAAATTAATATTCCATTTTAAAAGTTTGCCATCATTTCCAACTTTGCATAAATTTAAAAGAATTTTTTTTCTTTGAAGTTATTATATTAAATGTGTAGGGTGGGGGAATCCAACCTCTGACAAAGAGGTTGATAGTATAAGCATTATATCAATTGAATTATGCTCATTTTAATCTAACTGTCTGCTTACATTAGAACACACTACTGCATTTTATAACGTATCGCGTTAAAAATGGTCATGTAGCCCTAACACGATAGTCATCTTTATTATCACAGTTTCCTCAATTTTCTCACAGTTTTTTTATGAGAAAAATGAAGATCGCAATAAAGATGGTCATGGTCATCCTCGTTATAAAATATTTGTTTTGTATCCTCATTTTTCTCATAATTTGTTAGTATTTTCTAAAAAAGATGAAGATCGCAGTAGATGGTCATCGCGTTAAAGCTACGATAAACATGGTCATTCCTAACGCGATAAGTTATAAAATGCAAAAATGAATTCTAACGTATGCAGGAGGTTAGATTTCAAACATTTATGGAGGGGGAGCATCAATCATAAAATTTTTTAAAAAAATGTGTGGCAGATCATCAACAATTTATGAAAAACGTGATAAAGAATGGATATCGCAATAGAGATGGAAATTCGTATCAATACAAAAGAAACTCAATTTTCTATTTGATAATATCTTCAAATTGATGTCACAAAAATGGTGGACATTGTTTTCCTTTTCTTTTCTTTTAAAAAACCAAACTTCATTAAAGACCAAAAAAATTAGGTATAGCAGTATTCTTCATTAAACATAATGATGAACCATTTGAACCATGATTTATGGTTCAAATATCTCTACCCTTTGTGGAACTAAAAATAATACTAAAACATCATTGTTTACTTAATTTTACTATAGAATGAAAAATATAATAAAAATTATATTTTGGTGAATCCAAATTAAGAGTAATTATTTTAAATAACAAAATTGCTTGAAATTTTTTTAAATATAGTAAAATGTCATATATATCAGTGATAAACACTGATAAATACTAATAGACATCTATCAGTGTCAGTAATAGACATTGAATGACATTGAAATATGTCTATTAGTGTCTATCAGTATCTATCACTGATAGACAATGACATTTTAGTGTTGTCTATCAATATTTATCATTGATAGACAGTGACATTTTGCTATAATTATAAATAAATTGACTAATTTTTCTATATTTAAAAATCCCGAATTAATATCAATATACTCATTTCATAAATAAGATATGCTAGTAATCAATATTTTATCATACTTTATTTTCGACATTTTCATAAAATTTAAGCCCATATGTATTGACATTTATGATTTTCTGTATACAAATTGACCTTCAAATTATTTCATTTCAAGATGATTTATATTGAATTATAATTTTCTTTTCCTTCACTTTCTTAGAGGAGGGGGAAAAACTTCAATTTTATGTTTGCAGGAAAACTAGTCCAAGTCAACACATAAACAAAGATTCAAAGGACCAAATATCCAAAATCTTCTCAGTATCTAAAATATCACTATAATTTTTCTTCATATGCACACGTATAAGTTTCTTGATCTACATAATATATACTTCCATTTTTGTATGGACAGTTTATGATCAAGATGGAAAATTATGGCTCTGCCAAAAAATATAATTTACAACTTTTTCTAGCTCTCTATATAAAACTTTTTGTTCCTTCCCTTTCACAAACTATCTGAGCCTTTACCTTCCATCTTAAGTTGTTGAATTCTCTGGTGTAACCTTCTCCGGTGGTCGTGGATCTTCCAAAGTCCGTGCCCTAGTATCACGGCGGAGTATATACCATGCGTGATGATCGGAGCAAGAATGTTATCGGTCTGAAAACATCATGACAAAACGCATACTAATATGTGAGTTTCTTGCCTCTTGAAATTAGTACATTGTGTAATTTACTTCGAAAGGTTGGGTCTAGCTTGGCTAGGAAAGGTCTTACCTGGATCCATTCGAAACCAAGGTAGAGAGCAAGGAGTCCTTCGAGGAGGGGAGAGTAGATCTTCTTCATTTGTCTTCTCTCATACCACGCTGAAAATGTTTACACATAATGATGTTAAGGGTGAGCGAGGCCATCGTTAACAATGAAGTGGAAATAGAGAGAACGTTATCAATCAGCGCACAATATAGATGGCCTATTTTCACTTTGATCACCCTCTCATTTTTCAAACTTCACTTACCTATCCGATTTGAGAAACATGAACAATCAAGTTGTATTTACGAAGTAAAGAAAGGTTCTATGTGTTGATAATCCTATATTGGAAAGATTGAGGGACCTCACAATCTTTAAAACATACATAGGTTACTCTTCACATAGTCAATTGGTTTTGGAGATGAAACTCCATATTTATCGATGCTATAAGGGCCTATAAAACCTAAACAGATATTCGGTCCAAAAAAAAAATTGGGATAGTACTATGAACTCTAAAAGTAAGGGAAAAGATCACTAAAGGGTATTTCAAGGCAACTAAGGCATCTAGCCTGCTTGTCCTAACTCTCCAAAAGATGTCATCAAATAGACGAAATAAAAGGGAATGTCAAAAACTCAAATGACTAACACTAAAGGCTAGGCAAAGATAAAGGCAACAAAGCTAGATGAAAAGGAAAGAATTAATGAGTCATCTCCTTTAATCCCCTTTGTTCAACTTTCTCATGTATGTATAACACTGAATCAGTTTGATATAACAATTCAGCTTGACATCAAGCAGGTATTAGACTGAGGAGTGAGGACTACAGAGGACTGAAGTCATGAAGAATCAGATACATTTCAACATTGCTTTACAAGTGCAACGAATACGGTAAAAATGAGGATTAGAATTGAACCTGCGAAAAGCTTTTTAAGATCTTTGCGACCAGATCGAGATTGCAAAACGGGGGCAACTACATAAGTAGGATCTGGAGGAAAAAAAACAAGGCATTCATTAAAATGGAGACAGTCAACCAAACTGAAAACCAAATGTTGTTTAAATGATTCGATAGAATATCGACCTTTCGGCGATGCAGCAACGTAATAGAGTGAACCGGTAAGAACAGCTGTGATAACAGCTGCAAAGGCCTGAGCAAATGGCACGAATGGAGGCAGCACCCCAGTCTATAATCAAAAGTGCACGGAACAAAGTTATAACAGAAGAGAAAAACTGCAATCACCACGACAAGTGAACAGATAAAATTCATCATAATCGAAAAAAGGGATAATTTTTCATACCAGAGATGCCATTCCTTGAACATCAGCTCCAATATCAGGACTCCTTAAGAATATATCAGCCAGTGCTCCCTATAAAGTTAAGGGAAGAGAGATGTTATTTAGTGCACCTTAAGACTGAAATTCAATCAACATCCAACAATTGCATATATAGAAACCGGTGAATAAAGCAAAAAATTTCGAGCAAGAGTAAGGGCGGTTGGCCTTTAATATGAGGGAACAAAATGTCTAAATATCAAAGAACAAACCTGAACAGCTGCCCGGTAAAAGAGCTCCTCCCCGACCGAGCTTGCAGCAACGATAAGAATGAACTGCAAGAGTTAAAACACAAAGTAAAGAAAGCTTTCCATTTCTTGTGCAGACACCAAATTAACAGCCTTTTCATCAGATATTCATCACCATAACTAGAAGTTCATTCAAAAGGCTAGCAAGTGGGAGAGAGTAAATTATTTACCTGCCATGGAGACATTCCGTAAAAGAAGCTTCGAAGCTCCTCATCCTCAACGTCTCTAATCGCCCTAGCATGGGGTGATAACTTCACAACTTCATCCTACAAACAAACCCAAGTTTCATATCATCAGAAAATCATTTGGAAACTAATGTCTTAAATTTATGGAATGGTAGATGGCAGGTGCATCAGAACACAAGTTCCAACCCACAGCTTCTTTCCAGGTTTGGAAATTACTTTCCAAAAGCTAAAACATTAAACTGAAACCAAAAACAAAATCATTACCAAACATGCCCTACATTGCCCATATTTTTCACCTCAAAGTCAAAACCAACCAAACAACTTCTGTAAAATTGAAATTTCCTTTCATCAAAGAACTCAAAACCTACATCTTATCTAAATCCAAGCAAGCTAAAGCATTTGTTAAGTATCAACTTACATCAAGAATGAAGAGAAGAGCCATAATTGGAGGAACAGCATAACCAAGCCCTCCCAAAATAGCATCCAACGATGGATGGAATCCTCCCATCCAATCAGTCCCAGATATTGAACATATAAATCTTCCTGCCAGTGCCATTGCACCATAAATCCCTACAAGAACAGAACAAAAAATCAACAAACTAAAGAAACAGATTTTAAAACCCACAAAGCTAAATCTCAGAAGGAAACCATTTTGACTCACCAACTCCATAGCTGAGCCTCACAACAGCACCAATCTTTTCCCAAACAGGGAACTCTGTTTCTCTGAAACTACTATCCAGTGTGGTCACCTCCATGGCCCGGGCATTGAACCGGCCACGTGTCTGTCCCTCCTCCAATCTCTCACTCCTCGGCTCCGCCGACGCCCTAACCCCGGCCGGCACCGAAACCCTCCCGCCGGCACGTTTCCTCAGCGGAAAATGCGAAAGCCTCGAGCTTGAAGTGGAACAGATCCCAATTCTACCACCAAACGACATCGTCGAAGTGTTTGAAGATACAGAGAGAATCGAAAGCTCCATTTTTTTACTTCCTTTTGGTTATCTTCAAAACGGTTCGAAAATCGGGTTTTTAAACAGAGATTTCGGGTCTTTCGGGAGTCCGAAACGGAGAATACTTCGTCTTCTTCATTGAAAATTTGAACTCAAGATGGGAATCTTGTTTCGAACCTCATAATTTTGTTGACTGATCGAATTTCTAATGGGGATTAACAAGAGAGATGATTTACGGGGATTGCTTTCTGGACCGTCCGATTGACCTGGTGGCAGATCGGACGGTGATAAGATTGAGATATGGGGCCAGCCATGAAAGTGATTTTTGAGAAAGCTCAGGATTTTTTTGCTAGTTACAGGGTGAGGATGTCGGAGGGGATATCCCGTTGACCAATGAAATCCTGCCACGTGGAGATAATGTTGTCCTTAAAATGTGACGTGGAAATTATTGTGTACTTTTTAAAAAAAATGTTTACTAACTTTTTTAGTTTACATTAAAAGTTTAGTATATTCATGTTTGAAAATTATTGTGACTTTTAATTAATTAGTTAACATGCATGTACTAGTTTCTTAGGGTCGAAGGTTTGAATTCTTCTATTTAAATTCATTTGTTATATTAAAAAATAGTTAATTTTGATTCAGATTAAACATGTATCAGAATTTTTGTTAAATCAATTAATGATACATGTTAAGAAGTGATGGGTTTCACATATTTCAATGGAAGTTTGAGTAGAATAATTGCTACACTGATTATGATAAAGATTTTTCATTCTATCTATATTTGAAAATTTGTCCCGTTTGTAGCTATTTTGATTTTTATTTTTTATTTTTGAAAATTAAGTCTATAAAATTTCTTCTTTTGTTACTTATTTTTGGATAAGTTCAAGAATAGTGTATTTTTTTTAAAGTAATAATAAAAATAAGGTATATAGTTCCATATTTTTATTATTTTTTATTGCTTTTTTATTTAAGTGGATACAAAGGGGAACAAATCTATTTGAAGTTCACGGTAAAATAAATTTATGTGAAAAAAAAATCTACAGTAAAATAAATCTATGTGAAAAAAATATTTAGCTTCGTGCCTAGAAATTTGATTCAATTTTTATTTTACCATAAGCCTTTATAAATTTGAATTTTACAGTAAAAAAATTCTCCAAAAATACAAAAAAAAAACACTAAAAAATAAAAGAAGACAGAAGTTGGGGAAAATGTGAAAAAAAATGATTTAAACTTTGTGACTAAAATTTGATTCAATTTTTATTTTGCCGTAGACCTTTAAGAATTTGAATTTCACAATAAAAGATTCTCCAAAATGCAAAAAATAAATAAATAAAATAAAAGAAGAAGATGGAAGGTGGGGAAAATGTGAAAAAAATAGATTTAGTCTGACTAAAAATTTGATTCAATTTTTATTTTACCCTAAGCCTTGCAGAATTTGAATTTAAAAGATTCTCCGAAAATGCAAAGAAAAAAAAACATTGAAAAATAAAAGAAGAAGATAGAAGTTGGGGGAAATGTGGAAAAAAATTAGAATTAATTCGTGACTAGAAATTTGATTCAATTTTTATTTTACCGTAAACCTTTAAAAATTTGAATTTCACAATAAAAAAATCTCCGAAAATACAAAAAACACTAAAAAAAATAAAAGAAGAAGACAGAAGTTAGGGGAAAATGTGAAAAAAAAATTAAACTTAATTCGTTGCTAGAAATTTTATTCAATTTTTATTTTAAGCCTTTGAAAATTTGAATTTCGTAAAAGGTTCTTCGAAGATGCAAAAACGCTAAAAAAAAGTAGAAGTTGGGAGAAAATGTGAAAAAAAAAAAAATTTAACTTTAATTCGTGGCTAACCTTAAAGGGGTACATGATTTAGCTGGACCGGATACACGATTTATGTTCTGACTCAAAAATCGTTGATCCCGTCCACGATTTTACAATCCTATTTTTGTCAATAGTTTAAAACCATTAAAATAATATTATTTAAAAAAAAATTCCTTGTTTTTACCAATGCTTTAAAAATACAAGCCAAATTTTGAAAACTAAAAAAAAGTAGCTTTTAAAAACTTGTTTTTGTTTTCCGAATTTGGTTAAGAATTCAATCATTGTACTTAAAAAAAATGGAAATCATTGTAACACATGGGTAGGAAATAGGCTTAATTTTTAAAAACCAAAGATAAAAAAAATGAAATGGTTACCAAACGGGACCAATTTTTAATCAAATTGAGTTATCACTTGTTTCTTTCAACAATCTGAAGTCAAGGGTCTATTTAAATTAACTTTTTATAAATTTAAAAGTATTTTTAATTACAAGAGAAATACAACTATGAACTTAAGAAGGGCTTGTTTTGATTGATTAAAGAAAAAAATGTTTTTCAAACAAGTCATTTTTATTTAAACACCTTTGATAAAAGTTATTTAAAATACATATTGAAAGTATTTCAAATTATATTCGAGTGGTTATCAAACATTTTAAGATTTTCTAAAATGACTTATTTTTAAAAATTAAACAATTGAAAATTAAACCAAACATACTCAAAGTAAGTCCAAACACAAACCTTAAAGGGGTGTTTGTTTTAAAGGTTGAGATTGGATGGATTAGGCATCCTAAGCCCAACCCTTGTTTGGAGCTAGGATCTAGGAAGTCCGACTTCCTACACTATTATCCCATGAGTTCGAATAGTTTGAATAGGAAACATTATTCAAACTCATAGGTTACCATTTTTTTTTAATTTAATTTAAGAAGATCATCGACTAACTTCCGGACACCACCTCTAGTGACCATCATTGGCCAACTCCAACCGCCACCGGCCAATCTCGGACCACTACTTCCGGCGACTCCTCCGACGAACATTTTTTTTAAATCATTCCAAAAAGGCACTTAGTTTAATTACAAAATACTTTTTAAAATACACTTTCTCTTTCTTCTAATCATTTTTTCTTTTGGAGTTTTTTTTTTAAATTATTATTATTATCATTAGATTTTTTAAAAAGAAAAATCCCTCTTCCATTCTTTGGTTAAAATTAATGTTTCCTTAATTTTAGGAGATTTAATTTATTTTCTATTTTTACTAGTTGAAAATTGATCACCTATTTATTGAGATCTCAAGTATATGTGAAATATATTGGTAATATAGTGAAAAATATAAATATATATGTTTATTTTTTGGCTTATTTACAAATATACTGAAAAATGTAAATATACCTCAAATATATTGTTCGGTATATAAGACAATATGTTATACAAATTGTATTGTTCTTTCACATTTCAAATATAACTGATTTATTCATAGAAAATTCAAATATATAGTACTATACAAATCAAATATACTTCGTTTTCTCCATCAAAGCTTCTCGTGGATTCTTGTTTTCATTTATCAAGACAACAATTTTCGAATTCTTTGAGATATTTTCCTTATTTGCATAAGTTCTAAAAAGAAAATTATTTTGAAAAGTTCATAACCACAAGAAACTTCCCTTACATGCTAAGAGCTAAAATATATTATATGTATAGAAAGCCCTAGTTTAATTTAATATTTTCATTTTTTTTGTTGGTCAATTTAACTAGCTCGAAGATTTAGGATTATTTTTTAAACATGATTAAAATGTTGGTAACAACTTAGCGCCAAATAAAAATTAAAACTCAAACTTTATGATTTTTTTCTTCAAATGTAATTTGATAGAAAAAATCATAGTTTTACCATAATTGAATTTAATACATACTAGTTTATTTCAATTTGAAGTTAGCATGTTATGGTTAAAAAATCTATTATTTTCAAATTAGTTAAAGTGACAAAAATCTATGAAATTTTATCTGAAAACCATGTAAAATCAAAATACCATATTACTAAAACAATAAACTAAATAAAATTATAAAAAATTTAGTCACGTCTCTATTTAAAAAAAAAAAACAAATATTCTTCTAAATTTATTAATTTATTTTAAATTTAACTGTATTAAAATCATTAAAGATGACAAATTTGAAATAAACTAAAATCTAACTATTGATTAAATACAACAAAATATTTTATAAACTCAAGATTTATAAATATGTACTTCATATCCAAACTTTTAAGTCTGCACTCTAAATACATATTTCTTAAACTAGACTTCCTAACCTTTGACTTAACATCCCTAGATTTAAGATTTCAAACCTGCACACTAAACGTCCCTTAAATTTTCAAAATTAAATCGAATTATAGTTATTATTATGATTTTGTCTGTTAATGAGTTTAGACATTTTATTGTTTAATTTGAACATCTTATACCTACTCACAATATTAGCATTTTTATATCCATTAAGCGTAAACATTTTTGTCAAGTATTTTGTTGGCTGAATTTTTAATGGTTTTGATATGGGTTCACTTTGAAATTTGAAAGTCTAAGACCTATTCGATAACAAATTTGTTCTTTTTTCCTATTTTTTTTTTAAACAAAATTATTTTGGTCTCATTTAGTAATCATTTGGTTTTTTATTTTATTTTTAAAAATTAAGTATATTGCATCTACATTTCTTAAGATGGTTTGCACTTTTTAAGCACAATAGTTGAATTCTTAGCCAAATTCCAAAAATTACTTTTTTTAGTTCTTAAAATTTAGTTTGGTTTTTTAAATCATTGGTGAAAAGTAGATAACAAAGTAAAAAATTTGAAGGTGGAAGTAATGTTCATAAGGTTAATTTTCAAAAACAAAAATTAAAAACAAAATGATTATCAAACGGGATCTTCGTAATTCTTTTTTTATTCCCAAAATTTAAAAACCAATTTTAAAATATTGAGACTGAATTTTAGAAATTACTAGGAGTTTCTCATCTTCCGTTTCTTTTTTTGTTTTATATATAAACATATTCTTTTTATGAAAACAAAAGTAGGCTTTGGTTGGTAGCGGGATGATCGCTTCCCTTTTGAGCTCCACCTCTTGGTTTTCATTTTTAATCCAACTTTTTATTTTATTTTATTATTTCATATTTTTGCAATAGGTCTATTTATATTTTATTTCAAACTACTTTAATTTGAAATTTGAATTCTGCAATATACGTATATTTATATATTATTTTAATTTTTATTACGCTTGCAACTAGATAGAATTTTGTAATATGTAAATTTTATTCATTAAAACAATCATTCAGCTTCATCTTTAATATTTAGTCTTAATAAAAGTTTCATATCAATATTTTACAATTACGACATTTTTAGAGCACTATAAATGAATTAGGTCTGAATCCACATCATTTAAGACTAATGATTTGAGTGACAAATGATAATGCATATTAAATTTGTGCACATTTTAAAGATAAAAATAATTATACTATTATTGTTAATTTTACATCAAAATTTAGCTATATTAAGTAGGGTAAAGTTTTAATAATTACTTTTTATATATATTGCTAATGCACTTTGGATATATTTATATTATATAGTTAAATTATGTTTAAACTATCAAAATGGAAAAATCAAGGGCAAAAGAATATATAAGAAATAAGAAAGGATCTTTTTCGAGAGATACGAAAAAGAACCGTTATTAAACATATTTCATGTTTTTAATTATGGGGAATGAAAAACGGAAATCAAGAAACAAAAACATTATAAAATAAGGACTTAAGTTTCATTCCACAAATTTGAAAATAATTTATATTTTAAATTAACTGAAAAATAATTAAAACAGTAAATTTGATTTTTTTTTTTTAATTTTTGAGATGATAATTGATAATTTATCAACTAAAGTTTCGTTTGGATTGACTCGAGAAAAAATTGTTTTAAAAAAATTCATTATTATTTAAACACTTTTGATAAAAACAGATTAAAATACACTTGAAAAACTATTTTGAGGGGTTGCAAAACACTTCAATTTTTTTCGAAATGACTTATTTTTTAAATTATACCATAAGATATTTTTAAATCGTCCATCAAACACATAGAAACATCGATAAAAATATGGAGATATGAATTGAAATCTATCTAATTAGGTAAGAAAGTACATGCATGCAAAGATATACAAAAAAGCCATGACCTTGTGGGAGTCGTGATTGATTTGGCAATGGTTTGTCGTGAAAATTGAAAATACACTGTCTTATATTATTCCACGTTATTTTGGTACAAGAGAGGGATGTGTAAAACATGTATATATAAAACCACAGAACTTAGGTTTGCAAATTGGATTAAAAATCTATGGGCTTAGAGTGCACACCAAGATAAGGAATATAAGAAATAGCATTTAGCGGGCTTTTGGATCGTAGATATTGTTTCATTGTATAAATATTAAATATCTAGAATTTGAATGTCGAATTTTAAATGTCTAAGATAATTAATGTCTGTATTTGGATGTACAAGATAATTAATATTTAGAAGTTAAATATTTGTATTCAATTCAATATTTTGTATATAGAAATTAAAAGTAAATAATTATTTAATTAAATGTAAGATATCAATTAAATTTAACATTAATTAATTTATTTTTATGTTAACTAATTATTTAATTAATAAAATAAATATTTTTTAATTAAACAAAATCAAATTAATTATTAAAAATAATTTATTTATTTATTTATTTATTTAATTAGAATGACAATTAACGATAATAACTTATATTAAATAGTTAAAATAACATAAAATATTAATGGTAAAGATATTAGTGTAAATTTATCAAATCTAAATAATATGTTTATACTTAGTAGTTAATTAAAATTAATAATAACGAATACTTGATATTAATTTATTAATTAATTAAACTATATTTTTCTTGTTCATCTCCCCGACATAAAAATCTCACACTTGGTATTAAAAAATTCATGTTAGAGGATTTTAAAATTTCTTGGATAATAATATCCTGTGTTTTAAAAAGAAGAATTCTGTTAAACAAATATGAATATTAAATGTCTGTGTGAAATACCATGAAAAACTCATGAAACAAACAAAGTCTTATAATATTAAATTTTCGTCGATAAATTTGACACTTCCATTGATATTTATATACGTCTATAGACTTGTCATCAAAATAAGAAGTTAAATTGATAATTTACATTACATCGTGAAAAAATCAACTAAACATAATGAAAAAGAAAGCAATTATAAAATATCGCTATTGTGAATATAATATAAGTTATAAGCTTTTGACTTGTTATACACGTGTAAAATTTTTATTCGTTAATTCAAATAATTTTTACTATGTTAGGTTTTTTATTTTTTCAAAAATATTAATCGATTTGTAATTTGAATTGTAATTTCTATGGGCTAAACTAGATACCAAGACAATAGTATTAGATAACTTTATTTGACCCTTTTTTTTTTTTTTTTCATTTTTTGGTCAAGAACTTTGGTAGACTTAGACACCAAGACAATAGTATTGAAAAAAGCATGTGTTTTGAAAATATAACTGTTCCCCTCAACATACTTATAGCCATCTTTCAGATAATTTTTTTGGGATCTTTATTTTTTTTTAAGCCTTGTTTCTCTTTTATGTTTTCTATTTTTAGAAAACTGTTTTTAATAAACAGAAAACCAAAAATTCTTTGATAATTATATATATATATAAATGAAAGTTATATAGAGATAGAGAGAGTATGTGATGCCATAAGAGATAAAAGAGATAAATATTGTTGAGAAAATTTAGGAGAAATAGTTAAATTTTTTTCACTATAATAATTATTGGTAAACCATGTGTGCATCAGTCAAATAAAAGGAAAAGAAAATTAATTATGAATGTTGGATTGAAGTCAAAAAGAAAGAAAAATAAGGGGGGAAAAGTAAATTAGTTTGTTTTTCAATTAGGTTTTCCTTCCTACATTTAGAAGATTAATGTAATGATCTCAAAATTATCTCATGATGATGACTCAAAATAAATGATATTGATGCTTAAGAACTTCCCTCCATACTTAAACATAAAGGCTTAACAATATATCTAACTAAGATAATTGAAGTAATTGACAAACTAAACTTCTACTAAAAGAAAATGAAGTTATAATAATAGCTACAATTTACTTGAATGAAAAGTTTTAAATAAGAATGGAAAATTAGTATATAAAAAATGTTAATTATATTACACAAATAATTATTTCAACTATCAGAATCCAACCACACAAATTTAGTTAAAAAAAAGAAAAAGAAGGAAATTTAAAAAAAGTAAAAAGAGGTTATAGTAATTAAGAAAATCTTGATATCTTGAAAGACATAAATCTAGTAAAATTCCAAAAATTTCTAACAATAGCGAGTTAACAATAGAAGAAAATGAAGGAAATAAAAGATTATAAATAGCTTCGTCTTACTTCAACGAAACATTTTATAAAAATGTAAGTTTTCAATATGAATTAGTGATGTTAAAGTATAGTTGAAGCTACGTTTATATAGAATATTTTACCTTGATGGTAATATATTTACATTATACAAGTTGCTAACAAATTAGGTTAATTATCACTACCAGCAAGTTTCAACGAGGAATATCTCCTAGCAAAATTTTTCTAAAACATATTGGGCCTTAAGATTTCTTTAAAAAACAATAACTATTTATAAAAATATTGAATATTAAATAACAATATAAGAATAATTAATAATATGCATACCTACTTGAGTTATAACTAGGGTTTAGCATCAAACACCAAAAAAATTATAAATAAATAAATAATCAGTGACCAACCCGACTTAACCAACTTCAATCAGTTGGCTTAGTTTACATATCGGATAAGGTCGGCTTGCACAAAACAAAACCCACCTTCTATAGGTTGATCAACAAGCCACAATAAAGGGCCCAACGGATTGACTATTTAAAATAGATATATATTATTGGTTAAAGTACACCTTAAAGTTTGTTTAATAATTTCTTTGAAGTTAGTTCAATTTTTTTCAATGCGCACAACATTTATTCTGAAAAATGTTAATAGATAATTAATCAAAAAAAAAATTGAGAGTGTATTCACTAAAACTGAACATTAGACTAAGTTTATTTCACAAGTTTTTACATAAAATTTGAGACATACCTCTAATACCCTTATTTGTTTCACAAGATTACACCTTTTTGTTGGGTGAAAATTTTAATTTTAAAAAATAAGAGGGAACCAATCTTGGTTGGAAAATGCCACATTGGAAAATTTTGATTTGAAAGCCTCCTTTATGTTCTCCAATCTTGAGCTTTAGGTTTGAGCTCCAAGGGGTACTTATGTTTTGGAGGGGATGAGGAGATAGACCAATGTGAGTTTGGTGGATGTCCCACATGCTCGGGCGTGGCAAGTGTGTGTGTGATTATTAATTTTAATAAAAATATTATTATTTTTTATTATTTTAAAACCGGCAAAAAAGGAAAAATCCTCCTGTTCGCGCAAGTCCGATTCGTCTGTGCGAGCATTGTTCGTCGTTCTGAGGCTCTCCGCCTCTTTCACTCTCTATTGTTCCACCCTGAAGGCCTAAAAGGAGTGGTCTTCAGCAGTTCATTCATACGAATTTTTTCATTCACTCCCATTCGAGTGTTCTCTTTCCTCTCTTAACTCTTCCATTTTCGTTTTCCGAACTGTGGGTTAGAAAGGGTGTGTGTTCCGGTCGGTAACGGTATATTTCCAATCAGGTTTCTTTGGTTGTTTTATCCTAGGGATGACGTGACAATTTTCAGACCTGCTTGCACACTTGGGGGGCAGAGCTGCAAAACATCTTAAAGAAAGCAAGTTCCGCGACTCAGCCTATAACGAGTTTCTGATTTCCAGGTTTTTGCTATTTGCTTGACTGTTGTGCCTTGACCGTTTGTTGTTCGTCGTTTTGAGGGTCTTGACATTTCCAACAATTTTAAGACGTCTCCCACCACATCATTAATGGCCCTCACTAGCAACAATGACGTTATGATATCTGACCTCAACTGTCCATTATGATTCAAAGGAGCGAACTTCAAATGATGGAAGCAAAAGATGTTGCTTTTTTTCATCGTCAAGAAAGTTGTCGAAACTTGTACCAGAGATAAGCCAATCGTTCCTTTAGAAGAACTAACTGAACAGCAAATAAAAGAAGCTGCTGACTGAGAGGAGAAAGACTTTCTTTGTAAGAATTTTATTATAAATGGTTTGACTGATGATCTGTATGACTACTATAGTACAATGAAGACAGCGAAGGGGGTCTGGGATGCCCTACAAAATAAGTATGACACCAAAGAGGTCGGGTCGAAGAAATGTATTGTTAGCCTTTATCTCAAGTTCCAGATGACAGATGAAAAATCCGTGGAGGCCCAATCCCATGAACTCCAGAAGATAGCCCACGAGATAATTACTGAAGGTATGCCTCTAGACGAACAATTCCAAGTTGTTGTTATTATTGATAAACTGTCCCATTTATGGAAGGACCTTAAGAACACTTTGAGGCATATGACCAAGGAGTTCTCCTTCAAGAGTCTTATCACCTGGCTAAGGATCGAGAAAGAAGCTCAGAAGCAGGACCAGGGGGAGGAGGTGAACGTAGTACCTGGGAAACCCGTCTCTGCCGTGGTAAAACTTGACCAAAAATCTAAGGAGACAAGGAGGAAATGTCAAAACCATGGCTCCAACAATTAGAACCAATAGAAAAAACAGAAGCCCCCTTCAGGAGAAACAGTACAATTCCTCTGCTTTAATTGAAATAAACCTGGGCACATGGCTAGGAACTATAGGAATAGACGTCATCCTGCTGGTCAGGCAAACCTGATAAAAGAGCCATTGGTCACCATGATCACAGAAGTAAATGTGATTGGTGGTTGTGAAGGGTGGTGGATAGACACTGGCGCTACGCACCATGTCTGTCATGACTTTAGTCTATTTAAAACTTATACTGAAACTAAGGATAAGAATATTCTGTTGAGAGATCACTACTCCACGAAAGTTGTTGGAACCGGCGAGGTGGAATTGAAGTTTACCTCTGAGAAGACCCTCACATTGAAGGACATCCTGCACACTCCGGAGATAATAAAGAATTTGGTTTCGGGCCATCTCCTCAACAAAGTCGGGTTTACTCAAACTATAATGGCAGACCTATATACCCTTACAAAAAATAATGTATTTGTAGGGAAAGAGTATGCAACTGAGGGAATGTTTAAATTTAGACCTAAAAAAAATTGAAATCTTTTGTGTATATGCTGTGTTCTATGAATGCTTGGCATGTTAGACCAGGTGCGTAATTAGTAACATGATTAGGTTAGAAATGATACCTAAGTTATCCATGAATGATTTTGATAATGCGAGTATTGTAGTCAGGTTATAATTACTAAAACTCCGCATAAATCTGTACTTAGGAATTCTGAGCCTCTAGATTTAATTCATTTTGGTGTATGTGAATTTGATGGTATCTTGATTGGGAACAGTAAAAGATATTTCATTACCTTTATTGACGACTGCTCTAATTTTACTTTTGTATACTTGCTGAAAAACAAAAGTGATGTTTTTTATGCCTTCAAACTTTTTGTTTCTGAAATAGAGAATCAGTTAAATAGAAAGGTTAAAAGACTTCGTTGTGATAAGGGAACCGAATACGACTATGACAGTTTTAATGAGTTCTTTAACTTACATGGAATAATACACGAAAAGACTGCACCTTATTCTTCTGAAATGAACGGAAAAGCCGAAAGGAAAAATAGAACTTTACCTAAGCTAGTAGTTGCTATTTTACTTAGTTCAAGAGTCGCATCTTATTGGTGGGGTAAAATCATCCTTACCGTGTGTTATGTTCTAAATAGAATCCCAAAGTCTAAAAACAAAACTTCACCTTACGAAATTCTCAAGAATAAGAAACCAAACTTGTCTTACTTTAGAACATGGGGTTGTCTAGCCTTTGTAAGGATTCCAGAACCAAAAAGGAGAAAGTTGGTTAGTAGAGCTTACGAGTGCGTCTTTATAGGTTATGCCTTAAATAGTAAAGCCTATAGGTTCTATGATCTAGTGAACCAAGTGATCATTGAGTCAAATGATATCGACTTCTTTAAAGATAGATTTCCTTTTAAATCAAGGAATAGTGGGGGACTCTGGATTAAGTGGTCTAACCCTAGTTAGAAATCCCAACCCAAGAGAGGAAACCGACCCAAAACCTAAAAGAAGCAAAAGAGTAAAACTGCCAAAGATTTCGAAAATGACTTTCTGACTTATAATGTAGAAGAAGATCCTAAAGATCTGAGAGCTACACTATCCTCAATAAATGATGAGATGGACTCACTTGAGTCAAATAGAACTTCGCACTTAGTAGATCTACCCTTAGGTAGTAAGGCAATAGGGTGCAAATGGATCTTAAGGAGGAAACTTAGACCTGATGGAACTATTGACAAATTTAAAGCTAGGTTAGTACCAAAGGGCTTTAGACAAAGATAAAACGTAGATTTCTTTGACTTCGTCTCCCTTGTCACTAGAATGACCTCAATCCGTGTCCTGTTCTCTCTTGTTGCTCTTTATAACCTCGTAGTACATCAGATGGATGTAAACCTCGCTTTCCTAAATGGTGAGCTTGAAGAAGAGATTTACATGGAACAACCTGAGGGTTTTGTAGTCCATTGTCAAGAAAATAAGGTGTGTAAATTAGACAAATCCTCTATGGACTAAAACAAGCTCCTAAGTAATTGCATGAAAAAATTGAGACCTTATCCTATCTAAAGGTTTCAAGGTTAATGAAAGTGACAAATGCATCTACTATAAGTTTGAAAATAATCTCTGCACTATCTTGTGTCTATATGTAAATGATTTATTCATCTTTGGGTCGAACTTTCACGTCATAAATGATGTGAAATCAATATTGAATGCAAACATCGACATGAAAGACTTAGGAGAAGCTAGTGTAATCTTAGGCATAAAAGTGAATATGTCTGAAAAAGAAATTTCTTTGGATCAATCTCACTATATATAAAAGATTCTAAAGAAATATAATTACTTTGATTGTAAACCAGCCTGTACTTCATATGACCCTAGTGTCAAGTTGTTCAAGAACACTGGTGACAGTGTTAATCAATCTGAGTATGCGAGCATCATAGGTAGTCTTAGATACGTTACTGACTGCACTAGGCCTGACATAGCTTATGTTGTAGGACTACTTTGCAGGTTTACAAGCAGACCTAGTAAAGAGCATTGGAATGCTATAGAAAAGGTAATGAGATACTTGAAGAAAACCCAAAACCTAGAATTATATCAACAAAAGTTTTCCATTGTCCTGGAAGGGTCCAGCGATGCTGACTGGAACTTTCTTTCCAATGATTCAAAGGCTACAAGTGGTTATATCTTTAATATAGCAGGCAGAGCTTTCTTTTGGAAGTTCAAGAAATAGACTATTTTAACCCAATCTACGATGGAGTCAGAAATGATAGCACTAGCGACAACTAGTGAAGAAGCAGGTTGGCTTAGAAGTCTGCTATCAGAGATTCTTTTATGGGAAAAGTCGGTACCAGCTATATTGATCTATTGTGATAGTACTGCAGCAATCACAAAAGTTCAGAACCATTACTACAACGGAAAGAGACGACAAATACGTCGTAAATACAGTACCATTAGAGAGTTTCTCACTACTGGTGTAGTTAGAGTGGATCACATACGGGCTGATGAAAATTTGGCAGATGCTTTGACGAAAGAACTGGCTAGAGAAAAGATTTTCAGAACCTCAAAAAGAATGGGACTCATGCCTATAGAAAGATGAATCACGGTGAGGAAAACCCAACCTGTAGACTAGAGATCCCAAGAAACAGGTTCAACGGGTAATAACTGATCACGAGTGATATATAGTAAATCATGCTAAACCAAACACAGAGTTCCATTCCTATGACTTATAGTCTGAGCATGATATCCTGAAGCATAAGAAAGGTTGAACTCAGTTCTTAATGAGATCTATACTTGATGACAAGTGAGATACCTAGCTACATGAGTACTCTTGATAGACTCACCTATGTGAATGTGGAAGTGAGGGCTGCTTTCTATGGAGTTTTTAGGCAAACTCTCTAGAGCATTCACTAAACCGGGATACACGTGCTAGGCCTTAAAGCACGGACTTTCGTACTACACCCTAATGACACTCTGTGTGAGATTCTATTAGAGATAGAGTTCAAAACCAAGGGTTACTCTAATATATTTTGAATCATCTACACTACGTACGTACAGGTTCAAGTCGTAAGACACCTTTGCTTATGCACAATGTTGTATAGATTGAAATTGCTCGATGAAAAAAAAAATCAGTCTCTTTTTTATTAAATTTCCAAGTGGGGGATTGTTGGATGAAAATTTAATTTTCAAGAATAAGAGGAAACCAACCTTGGTTGGAGAATCCCGTATTGAAAAATTTTGATTTGGAAGCCTCCCGCTTTAGGTTTGGGCCCCAAGGGGTACCCATGTCTTGGAGAGAGTGAGGAGATAGACCAATGTGGGTTTGATGGAAGTGTCATCGTCCGTCCGGTCGGTCGGACGAGATGAGACGAGTGTGTGATTATTAATTTTAATAAAAAATTTATTATTTTTTTATTATTTTAAAACCAAGGAAAATTCCTCCCGTTCACGCGAGTCCGATTCATCCATTCCTAACTCTTCCATTTTCGTTTTTCGAGTAGGGATTAGAAAGGGTGTGTGTTCCAGTCGGTAACGGTGCATTTTTTATTCGGTTTCTTTGACTGTTTTATCATGAGAACGACGTAAAAATTTTTAGACCTACTTGCACACTTGGTAGAGCTGCAAAATATCTTTAAAGAGAGGGAGTTTCGCGACTCAACCTATAACGAGTTTCTATTTTGCAGGTTTTTGTCATAATTAATTAATAAATTAATATTAATTATTCATTATTATTAATTTTAATTCATTATTAAATATAGTTAATAAATTTTAACTAATACATTTATAATTAATATTTTAATTATCAGAAGTATTAATATAAATTATTATTATTGATAATTAATTTATATTAATTTAATTTTTTGAATAATTAATTTAAATAGTTTTAAAATTATTTTTAAATATAAAAAATTAATCAACTTATTTACAAATATGATAAAATGTCGCTATCTATCGATAATAGATACGGATAAACATCTATCAATATCTATAGACAATCCTATAGACAAGTAACATTTTCCTATATATTTAAAATATTTTCAATAATTTTATCATTTAAAAAAAATTCCCTTTAATTTAATTATGTTAAATAAAGATCCTTATTTTTAGACAATCTATAAACATTTTCCTATATATTTAAAATATTTTCAATAATTTTATCATTTAAAATTTTTTTCTATAATTTAATTATGTTGAATAAAGTTCTAATATAAAGATCCTTATTTTTATTGACTAAATAATTAATCAATATAACAATATATTAAAGAAGACTAAATCTAATCAATCAATATAACAATATATTAAAGAAGACTAAATCTAATCGAAGACTTTATTAATTGTTTTCTTACATTCAATTAAATAAAATAAAATTAATATATCCAAACGTAGATATTAATTATTATTTAATATTTATATACAAGAAACTAATATATATGTGATTCAAAGAACTCCTTGAAATATAGAAGAGAAATTGAACAAGATTTTTCTTTTAACAAGATAATAGAGATTGAAAAAATAATAGACGCCAATTCGATTGAGCAGTTCAAAAGTTGTGCATTAATTCAAATAAAATATACAAAAGAGAAACTAGAGTTCAATTAATATAAAATAACAGAGAAAAACCTAAAAATTTAGAAAAACACTAGAATTACAAAACAGAAGAGATTTTATATTTCATCGAACAAGATAAATGATATCCTCCCAAAAGTGAAAAAGGTCGAACAAAATTTTAAATATAAAAATATAAAAACCAAAACGCGATATTTTAACACAGGTTAGTTTTTTTTTTTTAAAATTTTGACAAAGCTACAAAAATCAAGCAACCTAATTCACGTAAATGGTCTCTAAAATCAACTATTAAAAATCGACACGTGCGAGTGCAAACGATGATTCGGCCTTAATTATAGCTAGTCATAATAATAAACTATAATCGAAATTTTACTCATACCATACAACTACCCAACTGATTAAATTGCCAACAATTATATCTAAAAACTTCAAAATTTCAAACCAAGACATGACCCCCTTCAAATTACAAGTATTATAAATCACCAAAAAATCATAATCCTCAAACTTTGATTAGGAAATCTCATCCCACGTGTCCAATAAGACATTTATTTCTATGAACAATAAAACTGCACAAAAAACTTCACCTAAATTTTTTTTTTAAAAAAAAAAAAAATTCACGTGACAGCATTTTTTGGACTATAGAGATGCACCAATATTTTCCTCCGTTCCTATTTAGAACTTCCTAGGTTTAGATTTTACACAACGCACACACCCAATAATTTAAAAAATTACATCAACAAATTTTACAAACACTAATAAGCCAAAAACACAACTTAAAAGGTTAAATTTTATGTCCGGGATAGTACCCCTCCGTGGTGGGGATAGGGTAAGCCGCCGGAACATTTGCTGCGCCGAGATTTGTGGCGGCGGCGCCCTCCATAGGTGGGTGATGGTGTAAATGGCCGCCAAGTACATGTGACTTCTTACTCCTCAGCTTTTGAGCAGCATGTCTGGCTTTGGCCTCGTGTAGCTCCCGCTTCGCCTCCGCTGTCGCCGCCTTCCTTCTCTCCTCCGCAATCTTCCTCTCCTCCCTCGTCTTCACTGATGCTTTCTCTACCTGCGCATCCATTTTCTGTCCACAATAAACTACTTTCCACAATGTCTGCCATTATTCATTCATTTTTAATTATAAATTTAACATAATTTCAACCTCTTTCACATACTTGTTTTCATTAATTTGAATTTATCTCTAAATTAATATAGTTTATATTGTTTTTATATGTTTTTTTTATAAAGAAAATAATATATATTAATTTCAGATTTTTTATAAAATAAACATTAATTTGTATTTGAATATCTTTGTAAAGAAATAAAAAAACAACTACGATATGACCATTAAAAAAAGAGTTATATAGAGTTGAAGCTATTTATTTTAATTAAATAAAAAGTGGATGCCTTCCTTTTGGATCCAATATATTCAACACGAAATCGAAAGATATACCAATACCTAAAATTGGAACATGATATAGACATAAACATAGGAGTTTATCAAGAATTTAATCTTGTAATAACCTATTTAATTGTAAATTAAAATGACATAATACAATACTTAAGTGCGTGACAAATTTTGAAAATGATATATATAAATTAAAGATATACACACACCTTCTCGTCGAGTTTGGCTCTACAAATTTTGAGCTTCTCTTTAGCAACACTTCCCATATTGCTCAGCTTCTCCATTGCAGACTGCATTATCCTCTCTTCTAATTAATTACTTCCACACAATACAAACAACCCAATTTTTAAATCATTCAAAATAAATTTTAAAAATAATTGGCAACACGAACATATTATATAGTGAATCAAAAATTCATAAGCCTTCAAAAGCATTACACGTTGGATGCCACGTGTCACTCATGCATTTCCCTAATCTGCCACGTGTTCTTTTTCTTTTCTCTTCAATAAGGAGAGAATTTATATTTCTGTTCTTTTTTGAAACGATATATTATATAAGTCTTATATATCTCTACTTTGTTTTCATTAATAGATAAAAAGAAAATTTTGTAATATATATTTCGTATGGTCCATTGCTAACTTGAAAAATTCGATTAATCCAATTTAATTCCTACGATTTGAATTGAATTATCATCTCATTTGAATTGGGTTGGATTCAAATAAATAGAAATCTTATGTGGTGATTTGATTCATACATTCACCTAAAATAACCAAACTAATTCGAATTTATTATTAATTTTAAAAAATATGTTTCTTTTACCTTAATATGATTATGTATACATCTATTTTATTTTATTTTATTTTAGCATATTGGAAACAAAACTTTCATTTCTTAAATGAAATAGTTTTTTTTTTTTAATCTTAATTCAATAGATTAAAATATTTAAATTAAAATTTATACCTATTAACATTTTACTTATTTTTAAAACACATTTAGATAAATGACATATAATTCAAAGTAACACAATCTAATTGCTTCATAGTTGGATTGAGATGGATTCATTATTTAATAAAAGTTATTTGGATTGAAGAACTTACAATCCAAACGGTTGGATTGGACCTAAAAAAGTACTTCAACCGAACCTAACCCAACCCACGAACACATGAGTTAAAACATATATATAGTTCCGGCATTCCTATGATTGAAAATTAATTTTCACAAACATATTTTGAGTTAAATTATATAGTATCACTTGTATTTAAGATTAAAACATCCATTGATATGTGATATAGGTTGATATATGAGATTAAAGATTAATCAATGTTTTTTATAAATACACATAATAATAATAATAATAATAATAATAATAATAATAATAATAATATCTATTAATCCCAACATGAATACTGATAACAAAATTGAAGATCTTCAAAAATAGAAAAATAAAGTATATAAAATAGCAAAATGATAGTGAAAATTTCTCTAACAAAATCTATTATTTAATTTGAAATTGAAACCAAATATATATATGATATCAATATTTGTTTCATTAATATATTTATAAATTGAAATCTCAACCTTTCATGTCTTGAATTCTGACTCTGAAAATTTAATTTATTAAACTAGGTAGAGTATAAAATTAATTTTAACATGATAACCATTTTTTATCTTTAGTTTTTAGGTTTTTTTTTGGTTTTTTTCCCTATTTTTTAAAAACGAGAACCATATTGTTCGACGACTATTTTTTGTTTTTCTAAAGAAAAATAAACTTGTTTGATTAAATTTCAGAGTTTAAGTTTTTAAAAATTAGGGAGATACGGGAGAAAATGAGTATAGAACATGTAAATAAAAATCATACAAATGTTTTAGGGGAAAAGAAGTAAAACATGATAAATTTGGAGACATGAAAGGAAAACATCTAGAAAAGAAAATTATAAAGATATTAAATAACATAAATATCATGATCTCTTATGAGATTGATTCTACTAACTTTCTTTAACAAGCTCTCTTTAATTAACTTTCTTTAACAAGTTCTCTTTATCGATAGAATAACTTCCAATAATTGACATGCATTCCTTTAAAGCTCGATCTCCCCCATTAATTGTTGTAGTTAAACAAATACCCTAAAAAGAAAGAAGGAAAAAAAACTCAAATTAGAATGGACATATGGTACAAACAGCCTTAATCTTTAATATATATATATATTTTTTAAAAAAATCCCTTTTTCATTACGAACCAATAGAAAATGTTGAAATTTTTAATGAACTAATTGATTAAACCTTCAAATCCCAACAGAGGTCACAAAATTGCAAAGTGTACATTTAACTGAGTGTGCCCCAAATTGGTACATCAGCACCACCCTACAGTTCCCACAGTTGATGTGAGCCATCTGATTTGCTGTTTGCAACCACATTCAAAATCCAACATAATCAGCCTTCAAGGAGATTAGATTAAATTATACCATCAATAATAATAATAATTGGAGTAAATTTAAGAATATTTCATTCTCATCATAAGATTTTATCTACAGAAAAAAATTGATACAACATACTATTAACTTAGATGTATATTTATTAAAACTCTTTCATGGATTTACACCATCTCTAACTAAAAAGACTCAACAACAAAGGATTGTCCTAATAATCAAGAATGAAAGTTAATGCTTAGAATTCAGTTCCCTACTTGATTTTAAATTTTTATACCATCCAACAAGAAGTGAACTACTTTACGTGTTATGACATGCAAAAAATCAAATAAGAAGAAACTGACACATAGATTTACGAAGTTCACTATCGTAATGTTAGCTAGCTACACCCACACATAGAAAATGAAATTTTTTATTATATTGAGAAACAACATAATACAATCTATAGAGATCTTCATATTTGGTCATCCAATGTGCTAAAAATAACATTTCAACATTAGTGTTCATTTGTTGGTTCAGTACAAATTTGCCTATTTACCTAATGATCTTTAATTTAGGGAAAGTGTAGTTTATGTTGGTGCCTTGTCAAAGATATCACAAATAGACTTCTGGTTGAGTGGTTTTTTAAGGTAAAGCTAAGGTTTCGAAGGTGGTGCTAACTATAGCTCTATGATAGTCCATTTGGATACAAAGAAATCAAAACTATCCTCAGGTACACAAAAACATTGCTCTTCACAGAATTTTTAATGATAACAATAAAAGACTAAAGAAAAAAATCCATATGTAAGTGACAATTTACCTTCGGAGGCTGCATTTACAGTACGACAACAAGAACACTGAACACTTGTCGCCCCACGACTGTACATGAGAAGGGTGTGGCAGCCACTACACACCAGCCGAGCCATCGTTAAGCCTGCTTAAGGGTTATATCCCAAACAAATCACATTCTAACTATACACAATCCAAAGCATATACAAGAACAATATATAGGAACTTGCAAATCATCGTCATCATCAATTTATTTATTTTGTTGATAATTATAAATATCTAGGCTAACTCAACCACCAAGACTCTACAAGATTTAGTAGCATACTCATTATTTCCACTCTTTCTTTACTCTACAACTGTGGAGATAGCGGCCAATAAGATTGACGATGGACACAAAGATGGTTAATGGAGTTCAACTTGCTTAGTAATTCGGACTTGGTTTGAACTCATCACTTCAAAACAATTTGAGAATGAAATTACAAAAGGGAAAAACTCCAAAAGAGAGAATTACAAAAGAAACTTCTCCCATTAGACCAGGGGGTGGAAAAGATATAGTGAAGAAAAAGGGTGAGCCATTTGGCGTTAACTATAGCATTAAAAACTAATGAGAGGATTCCTTTATTTTTAGATGTTTTCACTTTTCAGAACAAAAAAGGTGAAAGGAGGGGTGGGAATTAAAGTTGGAATAAATAAAATCAAACCTTTTTAACTATTCTAATTTCACTAAAATTTTAGAAAAAAGATTTCGATTTGAATTATGATCAAAGCATAATTTCAAAAAAAAATAATAATAATCAAAAGAAAGTTGGAAGGATATAGAAACAAACCAGAGGTTGGGACAGGAGATACAGTATGGCAAAGAGCACAGCAAATGAAGGTTGCTCCGGCAGGATAGATCAACAGAATTTTACATCCAGAGCACACTATATGGTTTTCACAACCTATTGCCCAACAAGTTTCAATTCTTAAAAGGCAATAAAATCAACAAGTTTCACAACCTATGACATGAAATCAATTCATTTGTTGGTCATGTTTTTAAGAACAGGATCTAATCTAACTTTAATTATATGAATATCAAATTCTCGCCCTAAACTTCATTGTTCATGCTGAGAGTTTTGTCTCCTTAGTGCTTATAGAAAAATAGCCATCTCGCATTAGAAATTTGTTAGTTATTCTCAGATCTAAAAAGGAAAATAATTCAAATTATATCCAAAATCGAAGTTTTGGGGTAGTGTAGTCATACAAGTAACTGGAGGAAATGGCATTTTTGTGATGTTGGAGAAACTTCTTTTCCTGCTGAATTTCTTCAAAACTCAGTTTTTCTCAGGCAAAGACAACGCCGTGCTTTGTCTTCGTTCCTACCATCTCTGGATTTAGAAGAACTGCAATGATGTGAGCTAACATATGAAAGGAAATCAAAAGAAAACTGGATGAAAGAATACCAATGATCATGGTATATACCTTTGCAGCAGTAAATGTAAGTTTTTGGAGTTAATACTTTGACATTAGAACCACTTTGGAAAGGAAAATCCCTCCCTCCAAAAAAGTTGACCCTGATAAACATGGAAATGGTAGGAGGAAAAAGGAGGAAGATAGAAAAATAATAATGATGTACCTTCTTCTTTCTTAATAAACTAATAAGTTGTCCACACGTTTTTATTCCAGTTTTCAAATGGACCTAAATATTTCTCTATAATTTCTAATGGTTAAATATCACCCGTTACATGAACTGATTATGAACTGGTGGTTAAAAGTATTAGCACCAATTACTCGAACGAATGTCCTAAAGTAAGGGTCTGAGATGTTTATAGATACTTTCCAAGCTAAGGGTTTAAGTTCCCAAGTTGAGAACTTGGTAAGAAATTGTCAGTCTTAAGGTCGGTGAAGCCTCATTAAAGGAGGTTAGCATAATGTAAGTAGTAGGACCTTAATAGAACGATTACAAAAATTTTAAAAATAAATCAGTACCAGTGTCAATGCCATTGTAATATCATTTTTTCCCCTTCATATATCAGGTTTTCCACCGTCAGATTGTAGTGGGTGTGTTGTTGATGAATTGGGACTTCTCACCACGTTTTTGTTGAAATGTGGTTAAGACGGTGATATGTTGCCTACTAGGTTAGTCAATCTGAATACTAAGATGTTTTAATCTTGAAGAGAAAACATGGGAGAGAGCAACTCCACAATGATGAACAAAATGACTTCATGAAGTTGCAGATATGACAGGCATTAATTATAAGTTTGACTCAAATGAAACCATTCAAATACAAGCAATGTTTTGAAGAAAACTAGAAACCTCGAAACTTAAATTTAGCTCATCCCAAATGCAAAAGGAAGCTTAAGTTAACCAAGTTTCGTACTCTCAGAATAAAGATTACAACCACTGAAGACTGATCAAGACAAGCAGTAGAAAAAACCAGTGAGTTTCACTGGGTTCTCTGATTAAAGGTACAGTACAGTATGGAGGGAAAATACAGCCTTAATATGGCCGGCTAATAATTTTGATTACATACAATTATTTAACATAAACGACAGCCATAATAGGTAACCGTTGTAACTCAAGAATACAGAGTTAAAGCCTGGAAAATGACAGCTTATCTGTTACTGATTATGTGAACTATTCCTCATCACTTGATGAATCAGAGTTACCATAAATAACAGAGAAGTAAAAGCCTAATGTTTTCAAAGACAGACCAGGAAACCTGTGAGGACTTCCGGGTTGCAGATCAATCTTAATAAATGGCCATTTCAAGGACTGTGCAGCTTCACACTCTTCCCATCCATCTCCTATTGCACAGAAACGAACATTTGACTTGTCAAAACGCTCCTTGATCCACTGGAAACATTGTACTTTTCCCACTTCCCACGAACTGTAGACTGGAAGTTACCGATTTGAAGTTGATAATTAAGACAACTTTGTAAACAAGTTCACCAATTGCAACGAAAAGATGCATTTGACTGGAAATTTACTCAGAAAGCACAGCCGAAGGAAAAATCAAAAAGTGATTAAAAAGGGAGAGACTCACTATTTCCAGGTGTTATTAGATGATCGAGCCGAAATAGTAAGCATTTCACAAGGCTGGGTATCAATGCACCAGAAGTCACCAAGACATTAACATGCTGAGAACTTCTAGAAGTACTGTTACATGTCTGATCAGAAGACGCAAGTGGTGGTTTATCTGAAAATGAACACTCCTCCAAGAAAGCTCGTGCTTGAATAGCAGAAAATAAGAGTGATTATTAGCAGGTATTTAGAGAAGCAGCAAAAATTTCAGTCAGAAGATTAAATGCACTATCGCATACATATTGTAATTGACTGTTATAAGGGTTATAAGGATAGGTAGTTGGCTATTAAAAAATACTTTTCAAATATCAGATGTCGTTTATTATGCAAGCTGACACCCCCAGTGTCAACTAATATGCAAGATTTCCTCAACGATCAGACTTAGAATTCAAATCCCAATGATCGTGGAATTAACATAGAGGAGTGTACGAAATCCGAGTGCTTACTTCCAGCACAAAATTCAACCACAATGTGGTCTACTAAAATTATAAGCCTTTTACATGACATTGTCTATCTCCTCATAAAAGGAAATAAAATACTTGAATTGTGTGAGTATGTAAGGGTATCGAATCATTAAAAAAGAGCATCAAATGGCTCAAAGCTACATCATAATAATTAGAATACCTGAGGAGAACCATCTATCCGTATAGACATCAGTCATTTCATATAACTCTTCCCAGAGCTTCATCTTCTCTTGATCAAAGATACTCTGCAGGCCCTGGAAGAGCAAACGGTTTTTAAAATGTGGTTTTTGAGATAAGAAAAAGATGATGCACATCTCCAGAAGGAAAAACCAAAAGTTAAAGATCCCTTTGACGGTACCTCTCTACCTTTTTCATCCCCACAAACATCCAGTTAAAGCTCATGCTTGTTTTAAATCAAGTCACATATCTAAACCTAGCAATAAAATGCTCAATCTAGTTTTAAGGAAAAAAACATCAAATATAACTAGAGAAATCGATAGTAAAAAAAAAAATACTTATTGTCCCACCAGAAGAATACTCGTAATTAACCACAAATTTTCAAGAAGATAGAAACTTAACTAATTGATGGTATTAATTTCACAACTTATTCAAATGTAGGGTTAAAGAAGTCGAAAGCTTAAGTTTAAACTGATTCAATGGGCCAGGTATAGGGGTAAGAATTTAATTTTCCCCTTAATTTGTGTAAAAGAACATCCAAAAGACTATTATAGCACACATGGAGAATGAATTTGAACATCAGAAACTACAGAAAATACTAAAGGCTTCCGGCAATAAGAAACGGAAAATAAGTTGGGAATACTTTAAGAGCTGTGAAGGCAAGAAGAAGCAAAGCCTAGACATCATTCTCTTTCTAGTATGGAAAATCCCTGTGGTGCAGTAAGTCACAGTCACAGCACTATAAAGAAGTCGTGCATGAAAGCATAATAATTCCACAGTACCTCTCTGTACTTATTGGCTATAGCACGTTGCCTAAAAGCCAATTTTCTTTTGTTTCCATCATCACATGGTGGACCAAAAGCATCTTGATCAAAATCATAATTAGAAAGATCACGACCATCATCATATTCACTCAATGCATTGAGAAAGGGCTGATTATAGTTTTCTATCTGCATAAAAATATGATAATGACATTAACTTCTGAGACATTATATAATGGAGTTATTTGAACATGATTATGGGGTGAAATCTCAACCTTACTTGTTCATAGAAGAAGTGATGATCACACAGATCAAGAATCTGCTTTTCCCAAATTTTTCCAAGTTCTTCACCCTTTTTAACATCCTTTGAACCACAAAAAGCCTCAGCATATGTCCCATTCAACAAAGACTTGAGCAGGATGATGGTCTCATCCATGTCCCACACATACACATTTAGTTTTTGATCCTTGGTGCTTTTAGCAAACCCCTTTGTACTTTGTTCAGAAAGATGGTTTTTACTTACTTCCATAGTGCTGGTCTAATCTGGAAACAAAATTTAGAGAAAAGATTGAGGTTACTTCAAATATAAAATTACACAACGAAGATTCAGTTTGTAAAAAATTTGGTTTCAAGTAACCTATCTAAGAAAATTAAGCTTCTAAAATAACATATACTATATAATATTTTCTAGCTTAACACATTTCCAGGATATATTTGAAATCTTAGATGAATTGCTAAAAAAGAAAAAAAAAAATTGCTAAGAAATACTTGTTTTCTTATTAGTTTGAAAATTTTCACTATCAAACGGGTCCTAAGTGATCAAAACAAATAGTTGTTAGTTAAGCATAGTAGAAATTAAAGACATATTGAGCACAACTACAATGATTTAAATGGGTTTTTTTTTAAATTTAATTTGCAAATGATGCTTTATTGCATAAACCCAATAACACCAAAGTGAAAACAACATGGTATAGCCAACAAAAATGCACCCACCGTATTGTTGAATAAAAAACCAAAAACAAGAAAAAGACCACATAAAATGGCTGAAGAAGAGAAACCCACAAAAGAAAGAACACGAGAATTCAAAGTACAAGAAGACAGTGAATCAGAAACCCAGTCCAACCCAACTTTCAGCAGTAACCATGATCAAGATTCATTACCCAAAAAAGGAAATTAGAAATTGGAAACATAAACATGTGTATGAACGTCAAAGGTGTTTACTTTCGGTAACCAGGGAGTCAACTGAGTGAAGAAATGGAGCTTTCTGCTCTGATAAACCTCTGATTCCGTTCAAGAACGACGAGCGCTGGAACAAAGTGGAGGCAGCCGAAACTACTTACTACGGCGTCGTTTTAGACGATGGCCATGGGCTCAAGAATGAGGCCCTACTTATTTCGGCCTAATGTCTTTTCTTATTTATTTGGGCCTCTTTTTTATTCCCCATTTTATTTTTACAATGTCATTTTCTCACTCCAAATGAAAATGAAAAAGGGAAAAAATAATAATAAATGCATTTTCTATAATAATATTATTTTTTTCATAGAAAATTATATTAATATGATTTTATTTTCCATTTCGTTTTTCATGTTGATTTTTGTTATTATATTTCGTTGTTTATTCACTTATACATGTAATATGTTTCGTTGTTTATTTGGAAACATTCTAAAAATATATATGAAATATATTGGTGAATATATTTGATATCTAGTCAAATATTCGTGGTTATTTTTAAATATACCTTAAAACATATGATATCTACTCAAATATTCATGGTTATTTTTAAATATACCTTAGAACATAAATTTTAGAACATATATACAAGCGTGTATATATCATATATCATAAATTCAAAGTAGTAAAAAATTAACAAAAAATATCTACTGTAGTATGTAAATCATAGATGGACTTGATGTTTAACATAGAACATATATATAAGCGTATATATCACAAAACAAGAAATCTAAGTACAAAAATCATCATCGTTTATATTAAACCCCCACCATCGACCAGATCTTCTTGCCTAGCTCTGTTGACTAGATCTACCCAAATCTGTGTGTGGATCTTCGGAAGCTTTGCCACGTCGTCCGTTTGCTCAAGCCTGCACCGCCGTTGATTGGATCTACCCAAGTTCGAGTCAGATTTGCTTGTGCCCGGTGCCAGAAGCTTTGCCTCCCACCACGTCGTCTGTCTGTAACCACGTTGTCCTCTACTCGAGCCTGCACTGGAGATTCTCCTCCCATGTCGTCATCTACCGCCTACAACTCACACCACCAGAATAAGAAAAGAGAGGGAGGAGGAAGGAGAAAAGAGAGAGAGGATGAAGAAATGAGTGTGAATTATGGGGAGCGAGAATAATATGCATGAGAGAGAGATTGTATGGAGAAAGAGAATATATATATATATATATATATATATAATGTAGATGGGGGCTAAATTATAAATAGCTACTGATATTAGTGAAAATAGGGAGGCCAATAGGGGACCTTTAATATTAATATTGTTGTTTTCAAAACTTATTAGAGAAATATTGTTGTTTTGAACTTATAGAGAAATATTGTTGTTTTGGGAGTTCGAGGCTAGAGGTCGAACGTTGAGAACTCAACTAATGTGGAGGTCGAACGTTGAGAACTCGACGAACAAAGAAAAACTTGGAAACAATAGATAGGCCGAAACTTCAACCCACGACAAGGAAATCTCGCGAATCTCGCTTAGGTTGTCGAAGGTTGAAGTTTCGACACACATCCACCCTCCGAGATTGCAGGTTTATTACTTTTCTTTTTCCCTCATAGAGAAATAAAGTAATGAGTGATATATATATGTATCTGTGTACTCGAGCTGCTTCTATACAACCTATGCATTTTGTTATCATTTCGAATTAGACGGGGCTTTGTGGTTGACGTGAGGCGGGGGGATGGCTATATTTTCTGGGAGCGACCCGGCGCCCTATACAAGCGGTTGGATACGTTTGCCTTGGAATGAGACCCATTCGAATTGCTTTGTCTGCAATTCTTGCGTTTTTATATTTATATAATCGTATATTTTTTGTATAGTTATTTTATATTAAAAAATATTATTTATAATAATTTTATTAAAATATTTTTTATTTTTTTATATACAGTATTTAAAATAATATATAATAATAATTCAAATATATTTAATTAATTTTAAATTTTAATTTTATAAATAATATAATATTTAATATTAAAATATATTTATTAAATATTATTTTATATATTTATTTCTATTTTTATAATTGATATAATTTTTATTATATATTTAATTTTAATTTCATATAATATAATATGTTATAAATTATTAATATATATATATTTAATAAATTAGGTTGTCGAAGGTTACACCACATGTCGAAACTTCAAAGCGATTAAGGAGATAAGTGGGCTGAAGAGAATTAAGGAGAGAGCGAGATTCAAAGCGAGATAGTAGGAGAGAGCGAGATGTTGAACGAGATTTTAAGAGAGAGAGATTCAAAGCGAGATTTTAGGAGAGAGCGAGATTTAAAAGCGAGAATGTTAGAGAGAGCAGATTTATGTTTATATTGACTAATCTGACTAACATTGAACTTAGTAAAATGAAATGGTTGAATAATTGAAAAAATGAGATTATTCAGGAATACACATTGAATGCTAAGATTACGCATTGAGTTTTCTGGTAGTAGAACCATAATTAAAAAAGTACTTGTGATTGTTCCAGAAGAAATGAAAGCTAGTAATCATTAATGGAAAAATAACAACAATAAACAGAGAGAGCGAGATATTAGAGAGAGCGAGAGTGAAGGAGAGCAAGATCTTAGGAGAGAGCAAGAGTGAGAGAGCGAGATCTTAGGAGAGAGCGAGATTGAGAGAGCGAGAGTCTTCACTTTATTTGAACTTTCCATAAAATATTATAAAAAAAAAAAAGAGAAAAAAGAGCTAATAAACATACTATAATTGAATAATCATTAGACTATAATTGAATATATTAAATTATTATACTATAATTGAATAATCATTAGACCAATAAATTGAATATATTAGATTATTATACTAATATTGAATAATCATTAGACAACAAATTGAATAAATTGAATATATTAGATTATTATTATTATAATTGAATAATCATTAGACAAAAATTGAATATATTAGATTATTATACTATAATTGAATAATCAATTAGACAACAAATTGAATATATTATCTTATTATACTTAAATTGAATGTATTAGATTATTATAATGTAAAACTTTATTAATTACAAAAAAAAATTGAATATACAGTAGATTATTATAAAAAAATTGAATATACAATAAATTATAATAAAATGATATATATAAAAAATTATTTATTATTCAATCCTTAACTATCTGGAGCCCGTCTTAGTAACGAAGGACACTTCCTTCGATTATGTCCTAACTGGTTACAAAATCCACATCGTTGTCGAGTGGCTAGTTCTGTCCAATTCATCTCGTTGTGATATCGTGAACTTTTCGATCTTCCAGGTTTTCTCAACAACGATGGATCAGGATGTAAGACGGGCATATTAGGGTGCGTGATCCATTAATTCTTCATGCGGTACAGGTTGAAATTGAGGAAAGTAACATTCAGCATACGTTGACAATTTGTAAGTCCTCAATAAAATCTTCGTAGTTCATGTTAAAATGTGAGCAAACGACCATAAAATGCGAGTATGGAAATGCCGAATGCTTGCCCTTGTTACATGAATAGTACCGCTCGGTATGATGGTTTGTTCGAGATCACTAAGTATGGAACACCTGAGAGAAATTGTAACACACAAAAAGGTGTGTTTAATTTAGATCGACATGCTAGTATAATTGCAGCAGTGAACAACCAGCAAATGGTGGACGAGACACGAAATGTTACCATCGTTTCTTCTTATGACATATCGTCAGCAACTTCAATAAAAAGTATAAATTATGTTTATCGTGCCGGGTGTCAGTTTCAAATTCGAAAGTTCAACAAAGCAATTGAAGATATCAAAGGAAATAATCGGAGTTTGTCTGAGTTTTTTTTGACACAATTAGTTTAGAGCAATGGACTCAAGTACTGATGCAGGATTCAGATATGGGTGGATGACGATAAATCTATCAGGGTGCATAAATGGAGTCCTCAAAGGAGCTCGGATGTTGCCTATAAATGTTATTGCTCAGATAAACATTTCTCAAATGTGTGAACTATTTCGAGAAAAGAAGAGCATAAATAAGGGATGCATTAGAGCGTTAAGATAAACCCAGGACCTGTTGATCCCAATGTTTTGTACGACCAGTCCATTCATCGATCATATGTTGTATGGCGAGATCGTACTACTAGAGAAATATCTTGTAGACGTCGAGAGGCAGGATTTATTCAGTTGGACTGGCATCTGATCACAGTCTTGGTCGAGAGATGGAGGCCCGAGACGCATACATTCCATATTGTCTGTTGGAGAGTGCACTATCACTCTACAAGACATAGAAGTGTTATTGGGGTTACCTGTTGACGGTGAGCCGGTCATCAAAGTGATGTACGATGACTGGTTAGAAGTTTGTCAACTGTACCTCGGTGCGACCCCACCTGCCGACAAGATTAAAGGATCGAGGTTAAGTTTAATATGGTTAGGAACACAATTTCGTGAACTCACAGATGATGTAGACGAGGAAACCGTCATAAGATATGCGCGAGCATATATACTATAAATGATGGGTGGAAGTTTTGTTTTCAGATAAATCAAGTCATTTTGTTCACTTGATGTTCCTGCCACTGTAGTTAACCTTCATGATGCGGAGCGATATTCGTGGGGTGGAGCATGCTTGGCATGGTTGTATAGACAACTATGCAAAGCAACAAAACCTGAGGTTCGAGAGATAGCTTGGCCTCTCATACTTTTGCACTATGGGCTTGGGAGCGATTTCCAACAATGGCTCCACAGCTACATCATTTTAATGACGCTCAGTTAGTTGGACGAGCCTACGTTCTCGGTATGTTTGTTTAATTCAATTTTATTTTATATCACTGATCTAGTTAATTTAAATTCTAAATTATCAATTTAAAAATTTAGGTGGAGAGACAAATTTTGTGTGACTAGGACAGCCACACATGTAGTCAACCAGTATAGATACATGTTTGATCTGCTTCAACCTGAACAGATACATTACAATAAACCTAATTGATTATTTTATTCACATTTTTATCGTATTTTTCTTTAATATTCTCTAATATAATATTTTGTGTTTCAGGTTTATTTGGGAGCCGTACAAAATTATTGTGCATACTTTGCCTAATTTTTGTATGAATGGTCAAAACATATGGCGGACGATGAGTCCTCTCATATGTTTTCACAATGGTGAGTGGCATCTTCTTAACAGGGTGATGAGACAATTCGGTTTTCAGCAGGATGTCCCATCGCCTTATAATACTGAACCCGTACTGCATGATATTGACCTAAGACTGGAGATTGGTCCGAAAAAGTTGCACATTTGGTAGTGCGATGACACTATCATGCAAGTTTATTGCAAGA